>NC_066573.1:3911459-4041459 GCF_024679095.1 Eriocheir sinensis | reverse complement strand
GACCAGTGGCCGGACTTTTTTCTGTTTATGTGCAAAAATGCTGCACCTGAAAAAAAAGCCCAAAAATATATAGTCATTTTCAAGATGCTCTTTGAGACTTCCTTTTAGATGGAGTTCAAATCTCAGCAAGGAAGATACACAGTAAAAGGAAGGCTGTTTATGAGCTGTATCAGTGAAAGGGATGAAAGCAAATAAGATACTATGCTTTACCTTGCATTAGGAAGCTGGATATCATAGAGATGAGATGGAGTATAAATGTTTGTGCAATGAGGCCGCGGGAAAGGTGGAGAAATAATGTTACCAAGTTTAAAGAAGCAGCTAGCATGAAAATTATGATCAAAGACAGCGATTGTCAATAAGAGAAGTTCACGAAGCCTTTGACCCTACCCTGTTTATAAAAGATATGCGAGAGGAGCTCCACCAACACACCCGTGGGATGTATACACTATGCAGAGGTGGACAGTCCCCTTGTGTGTAGTTATCATCTGGGAAGGGGAAGAGAACCGCAGGGGACGTTACAGGACGTTCAGCCTCGAGGAAGCTGACTTCGTAAGAGATGTTTCTAACTGGCATTTCGAGTTAAAAACAGGCCACGAATGTGTAGTATAGGGAGGGACATCTGTGTTTTAATAAAGAATAGGAGATAGATGCTAGAAGGATATGTTGAGTTGTCAGGCGGAAAAACTGATATCAGGCCAGAGGGGGAACGAGTCAGAGAAATCCATCGTGAACTTTCAGCATGGGTGTTACACAAGCTGAGGGGCGGGGAGGAAGAAAAGCTTAAAGTTTTGCCGCACACACAACCTCCTCACACTGGACGGACAGCAGGATACCTTGATCATAAGTTAAGAAAGACGTTTCCGATTCTTACAGACGCAGTAAAATTCGCGTCACCAAAGTTAGTAGAGGCGGCCAGAGGGGCGAGTCTCGTGAAGCGCCAATACTCTGAAGGCACATCGCTCCTGGCTGGGGGGAGTTTTGTTTGCCTCGGTGCGTGGCGTAACTAACTCCCGCATGATTCATGGCACGTAACTTTTCCCTTCTGTGATGTCTTGCCTGATCCTAAACACTCAGAAATATCCCCATCACGGTTTTCTTCTTTCCCATTCCCTAGCTGGCTGGCATTGTTAATTTGTCAGTATCTGTATGAATGTGTCTGTGTTCCTCTCCGAATGTTGTCTGTGTCTGCATCTGTATGTGTGTGTGTGTGTGTGTGTGTGTGTGTGTGTGTGTGTGTGTGTGTGTGTGTGTGTCTGTCTGCCTCCCTACCTGTCTGCCAGCATATCTATATCATTGTTTCTCTATCTCTTCTTTCACATCATACCCTGCCTTTATAATAATATGAAGTTCTCGCCATCATTTTTTATTAAACAATCTCCACACATTTTTCTGATATATATATATATATATATATATATATATATATATATATATATATATATATATATATATATATATATATATATATATATATATATATATATATATATATATATATATATATATATATATATATATATATATATATATATCACCCTATAGCGCCGGTAGGCTTTCTTCAAGGGCCAGATGGTCGGCCCAAGCCCGTCACGGCGCAAGCAATTTTTTTTATAGTGGCGCCAGTTATGCTTGGCTCATGCTGTCCCCCGGAACTCATTCTTGATTCACTGGACGGTTTCTTCTAGAGTCCGGGTTGATGGGTGGTCTTCTGGACAGCATGTGGGTAGTCTTAGGCCACTCAGCGGTGACTAAAAAATCCCATGTGGTAGCGTGGGGATTCGAACCGACGTTTGTCCATGGCATGGTGAATATGAGCCCAGCACGTTAACCACTCAGCCACCGCCTGCCAAAAAAAAAATATATATATATATATATATATATATATATATATATATATATATATATATATATATATATATATATATATATATATATATTCTCTTCGTCTCATCAGCTCTCCTCCTCATACTGATAGTCTTCTACCTCTTAAATTCCGCCGCAATGTTGCCTCTCTATCTTCTATCGATATTTCCACGCTGACTGCTCTTCTGAACTTGCTAACTGCATGCCTCCCCCCCTCCCGCGGCCCCGCTGCACTCGACTTTCTACTCATGCTCATCCCTATACTGTCCAAACCCCTTATGCAAGAGTTAACCAGCATCTTCCCTCTTTCTTCCCTCACGCTGGTAAACTCTGGAACAATCTTCCTTCATCTGTATTTCCTCCTGCCTACGACTTGAACTCTTTCAAGAGGAGGGTATCAGGACACCTCTCCTCCTGAATTTGATCTTCCTTTCGGCCACCTCTTTTGTTTTACTATAGGAGCAGCGAGTAGCGGGCTTTTTTTTTATTATTGTTTTCTTTTTTTGTGTGCCCTTGAGCTGCCTCCTTTTTTGTAAAAAAAAAATATATATATATATATATATATATATATATATATATATATATATATATATATATATATATATATATATAGATATATATTAGGTGTTTATTTTCTTTTAAGTATTACGAATGCGGTGAGGCAAGAGTGAGGTGACGAGTTTCAGGCTTTATACCCACACAACCTCACAAACGCGCCCTCACCTATCAAACACACACACACACACACACACACACACACACACACACACACACACACACACACACACACACACACACACACACACACACACACACACATTCCTTTCCCCCTCTTCATGTTCCTGGTTTATGAGCGCTGAGAGAAAAGCGGAGAGGAGACGCAGAGATAGAGGCGCAGGACGGAAGGGGAGGAAAGCAACCGTGAGATATAGGCGAGACAGCGGGAAGGGGGAGGATGAGGCGCGAGGAAAGCATGTCATCAGAAACGCACACACACACACACACACACACACACACACACACACACACACACACACACACACACACACACACACACACACACACACACTCTATTTATCTATCTATCTCTCTTCCATCTCACCCTTTACACCATTATATTAAGACTGGTGTGAAAAAGTGTCCAATTCCTCGTACACGTCAATAAGGTTTTCTGACTTCTAGGCGCAGACCTTCGCCAGCAGCAGCAGACACACCTCACTCCCTCCCTCCCTCGGGCGCATTAAAGAGGAGACGAACCTAACAAGAAGAGACGGACGTGACGTGGTCCTGAACGGGCTTATAAAGCCCCTATTACACGTATCCGGTTTCCTACGGCGCCGTCGGTCGCGACGCTAGCATATGTTCAAACCGGAGCGTGTGATAGCAAATCGGCCGTATGAACGCTCACCCACGGCCGGCCGGATGAACTTTCGCCAGTACTAAAGTTGGCCGTACGGCCAACCTTCAAACAGCACGCTAGAGCAATAGCAACGAGATTGTCGTCGAGAGAAGGCATGTCACTCCTCCACCACATCCAGCGCTACACTGACCCACTTGCAACCGGCGGTTCAAATATACGTAATACTCTAGCCGTAGGCCAGAATTTTCCTACGGCGCCGTAGGCCAGGTTGGCCGTAGGAAACCGGATACGTGTAATAGGGGCTTAAGACTCCTTGAATATCTGCCGGAAAACGAGGAAAAGTTAACCACAAATTAGCCACCAGTGTCTGCAATGCCAACTTATCCATCCTGTAGAAATGTGGAATTAAAAGAAGTATAAGATAGATAGAAGCACTAAGTTAACCAAAGACGAACTAAAATTTGAAGACTTGAACGTAAAGTAAATCCCCAGAGCCTGTAAGACCCTCTGAACACTTCTAGAATAAAGTGAAGTTGAATGTTGTATAAGGTAAATAGATTTTAACCATGCATTGACGAAGTATGGAGACGAATGGAAAGTGAACCTGCCTCAACGTCCCCGTAAACCGTCCTGTGAAAGAGGTATGTCATCCGTGAAGGCGAGGTCACTGATGTATACACGAGTAGCTGGAGGTAGGAATGATGTAATGGCTATAGGGAGAAACTAGCGAGTAATCCGTCACATATTAATTACCCGTCTATTTCTGCTCTACATAGTATTCATTTAATTGCTCATAGAAAAGTAAGGAAAGAAAAAGAAAACATCCATTATCTCACCACCACAACGGCACTTACATAACATACAAACATCCGTGAGATTATATAAAAAAAATATTCATAACTTGATTGGCTCAGCTTTTAGGGGAGGCCAGAAAATATCATCACCATCATCAGTCACTGTCATCATCATCATCATCGGGGTGGAAAACAGGGTTGCTAATTGATAATGCGGCTCTTAAAGAAGTGCCTCAACCAGCCCCTCTTAGACAGCGTGATGAAAAAGAAGGCACAGAAAAACAGATTAATTGCTTCTTCTTCTCTTTCTCTTCCCCCTCTTCCTCCTCCTCTTCTTTTTCGTCATCCTCCTTCGCCCATTATCTTTCTTGCATCTGCTTTTTCCCTTAACTTGTTTTTCTTTGTCATCGTCCTTCTCCTCCACTTATTTTCCCTCCTCCTCCTGCTCCTTCTCCTTCTCCTCCTCCTCCTCCTCCTCCTCCTCCTCCTCCTCCTCCTCCTCCTCCTCTTTCTCCGCTATTTAGCATTTTTCTGTTTCTGCCTTTTTTCCTTACTTGTTTTGATTTGTCATTAACATCCTTCTTTTCCTTCATTCTTCCTCCTCCTCTTCCTCCTCCTCCTCCTCCTCCTCCTCCTCCTTTTCCTTTTATATTTCTTCTGAGTCTTCTTTTTCCCTTACTTGTTTTTGTTTCATCATCCATACCTTCTTTTTCTTCGTCTTCTTCCTCTTCCTCCTCTTCGTTCGCCTATAATCTTTCTTCTGCATCTGCTTTTTATCGTTACTTGTTATTGTTTGGCATTATCATCCTTCTCATCCTCCTTTTTTTCTTCCTCCCTTTCCTCCTTCACCTATTATCTTATGTACCAGCTTTTTCTCCTTACCTGTTCCTGTTTCTCATCATCATCATCCTTCTTTTCCTCCATTTCTTCTTCCTCCTCCTCCTATCTTTCTTCTTCATCTGCTTCTTCCCCTTACTTGGGTTTGTTCGTCATCATCATCATCGTCATCGTCATCTGGCAGGGTAATCAAAAGTCTTTAATCTCTAGGTCAGACTTTTGAGCCGCGTTGACCTCATCATCAGGAGGGACAAGACGGGCGGCAGGGAACGGTTTGGGGAGGAAAAAGGGAATGAAGTGTTTTGTCCCCGCGATAACAAAACTCTCTGCGCCCTGTTTGAATTTACTGCGGGTGCATCGTTTGGATTTATAATTGCTGTTTCTTCTTCTTGTTTTGTTTTTGCCTTTTTGTTTCCCTTTTGTCTTCATATTTTCTTTTTTTTTCTTCGTCTTATTTTTCATCTTTTTTTTCTATTATCATTATTTACTGTTGTTGTTGTTGTTGTTGTTGTTGTTGTTGTTGTTGTTGTTGTTGTTGTTATTGTTATTGTTATTATTATTATTATTATTATTATTATTATTATTATTATTATTATTATTATTATTATTATTATTATTATTATTATTATTATTATTTTTTATTTTTTATTTTTTTTATTTTTGTGTAGGTAAGTGTTTACACAGTTATGATTATAATTGTTATCATTATTTATATTATCATTATTATCAGTACTTCCGATGCTCTTACTGTTGAAGATGTGGTGTTGTCTTTTTTCTCTCTCGCTCCGTCACTCTATCTATCGATTTATTTATCTCTCTATCTCTTTCCCTCTCCTTGACTACTCTGTCTTCCGGTCGAAAACTATTGGAAAACTTCAAGCATGGGTCAACATTTTGAGTAAAACGACGAAAATATTTGGAACAAAATTCCAGTGTTATTTTTTTTTTCCGTATAGAGGACAGCTTCTCCCCGTCTTTCATTGGGGCCATATTGGGCACCCATTTTCTTTTCACTTTCTTCTCTGTGTATATTTTTTGGTCCATTTTTTATGATGGCCTTATGGGGAAAATGTCGCATCTTAGACACATGGTCCACGGCTGCCAATAGTATGGAACCTTTTTTGGTCCTCTCCTCTTCGATTCCTTTGGCTGGCATTGCTCCTGCCAGGCCAACGGCTGGAAATCCTCTTCAACTCATTTCTACGTTTCATTTTATCCTCTTAGGTTCGAGTTCAGTCCATTGGGTGTGTAGGTGTGTTAAGATATGACACATGCCGTAACAGAAGAACAAATACATAAGAGTAGCACGACAGACCTTCCGGAACTGATTTCCTGTTTGAGCTTTTTGACGTTTTGATTAATACCTTTGTGAGGCTGGTTGATGTAGTATATTTATCTACTGATACATCGACATTGTTATTATTACCTGGACTTCAACAACGATTTATAAAGAATTTACTCTAGTAATCCTGCTTGTGTCAATAGAAGGATTATTCACTTTAATGACAAATCAGGAGGGGAGGGGAGCACCGAGTCACCTATAACCAAATATATTAATCTGTTGGAATCACCTGTCTTTAGTGATTGGGAAATAAAAAAAATAACTTTCGTCTTCCTACAAACCCTTCCTAATTCACCAGTCCACGAGAGAGAGAGAGAGAGAGAGAGAGAGAGAGAGAGAGAGAGTGTGAGAGTGAGAGAGAGAGTGAGAGAGTGTTCTCTCTCTCTCTCTCTCTCTCTCTCTCTCTCTCTCTCTCTCTCTCTCTCTCTCTCTCTCTCTCTCTCTCTCTCTCTCTCTCTCTCTCTCTCTCTCTCTCTCTCTCTCTCATACCACAATAATCATAGATAGCACCATAGTAACCATCACCACCGCCACCACGACCACCACCACCACTGCCTCCACCGCCACCACCACCACGACAACCACCACCACCACCACCACCACCTCCACCGTTTAAAAGCACCAGTGGAGGAATATTTTGCCGGACACTTTTCTCGTCCCAGTTTGGAACAGTTTTAAATCTTTATAAGATTGGACGGCGCCATATGACACGCTTTTCCCGGACGCGCGTAACAAGGACGCATAAGATGTAAATATAATGTAAAGATGAAAGAGAGGAGGAGGAGGAGGAGGAGGAGGAGGAGGAGGAGGAGTAGGAGGAGGAGGAGAAAGAGGAGAAAGAGGAGGAGGCGTTGATGCAGGAAGAGGAGTTAAAAGTGAAAGTATAAGGGAAGGCAGAAGGAGGAGGAAAAGATTGAGCAGCTAAGAAGACGAAAAACACAAGAAGACAGGAAAAAGTGGAGGAATGAAAATACAAGAAAAAAAAGAGGCAAAAGGAGGATAATATGTTAAGATGGAAGGTAGGAAGCAGGAAGAAAGGGGGTTGGAGGAGGAGGAGAAAAGAAGGCAGCAGGAGGAGGCGCAATGTAAGGTGTAAAAGAAGGAAGATAGGAGGAGAAGTAAAGTGAGGAAGAAATGGCCGTATTTGAATAACATGAATAAAGAAGAAGCAGAAGAGGAGGATGCCGGCGCGAAAGAAAATAACTGGACAGGAATAATAGTGAGAAAATTCAGCAAGGCGATGCAGAAAAAAATTGCGCGGCGTGATTAAAGTTTAAGGAAGAAGATGGATGGAGGATGCGAGTGATAAAAAAATAAAGAAGGAAAAGGTTGATGTAATGGCGCCAAGAAGACTGAAAAGAAGGAAAATGAGGAAAATGTAAAAAAATAAGATAATAGGAGAAAATATATTTTGAGAGCGAGAGAAAGATAAATAGAGAGGGAGAATGATTTAAATAAGTAAAGAGAGAAGATAGAGGAGGAGACTAAAGATTGATAAACAATATAAGGAATATCACACACACACACACACACACACACTCACACACACACACACACACACACACACACACACACACACACACACACACAGAAGAGAGGGACTGAGGAAAACTGAAAAAGACAAAAGGCAAGTAAGCAAGCAGGAAAGCAGTAGGTTGGAAGGAGTGAGAGGATGGAGGTATACAAGGAAACAGGATTCTAGGTAGTGATATAGTGAGCAAACTTGAGATGGACAGCGAATCAAGGTGGACAATCAACCAGAAAGGGATGCAGAAGGTTAGGGAATGTACGGATCGGTGTGAAAGAGGAAGTAAGGAGGTTTGGTGGGTAGGTAGTGGAGGGAGCGAGGGGGGGCGGAGGCCAGTTCCCCGCACCATCTATATGTAAATCATGGTTGGCCGTGCGACACTCCCTCTAGTGGCCGAAGTGTCGCGTGATGTAACAGGACGTGTGTGTGTCGCCAAATATATCAACGTGACCACCCCTTGATACTCCCCGGAGAGAGAGAGAGAGAGAGAGAGAGAGAGATTCCTGATGACAAGATTCTCTACCTATCCATCTCTCTATATCTTTCTATCTGTATCTCCATTTGTGTGTCCTTCTGCTTTCTCTTTCGTCTGTATCGCGTTTACTTACCTGTCCTTTCCACCTCATACGTCTCTCGCCTATTGCATCTTCTCTTTGTTCTCATAAATCACATAGCGGTGGATTGTAAAGAGGAAGAAATGAAGGGGAAAAAAAGAAGGAAGGAAGGAAGGAAGAAAGGAAGAAAGGAAGGAAAGTAGGAGGGAAAAAAAAAATATATATATAAAGGAAGTGTGTGTGAGGGCGAAAAATTATTAAATGCTTTAACTGAGTGTCTTTTTTTTTTTTTACAACAAAGGAGGCAGCTCAAGGGCACACAAAAAAAGAAAACAATAATAAAAAAAAGCCCACTACTCGCTGCTCCTAAAAAAGAAACAAAAGAGGTGGCCGAAAGGAAGATCAAATACGGGAGGAGAGGTGTGTGTGTGTGTGTGTGTGTGCGTGTGTGTGTGTGTGTGTGTGTGTGTGTGTGTGTATAGCCACCCTTCAGGGCACACGGTATGTACGGTGCCACGCATCGCATAGACACCTAGCCAGATTGTGTGCCAGGTGAACAATGTAGAATCTCTCTCTCTCTCTCTCTCTCTCTCTCTCTCTCTCTCTCTCTCTCTCTCTCTCTCTCTCTCTCTCGCTTATACCAGATTTTCGCTGTTACTCACTCAAGTCTCTTTATTTCCCATAAACGAATAAATAAATATAGGACTGAATGCGTTCGTGTGTTTTACGTATTGCTTTTCATCTGCAGTCCTCCCGTAACACCACTTCGGCCGAGGCGCGTATTGGCTTGTTGGTTTTGTAAGAGTTCGTAAATATTCAACTCAGAGGCGAGCATCTAAATCACACTCTGCAGGTAAAGAGCTGAAACCTGGTGGAAGGTTGTTGGGTTTGTGTGTGATTGCTTCTCACTTCCTGTTGCTCTTTTAAATCCTCCTCGTTGGCCTCCTCTCCCTCCTTCATCTCCTTCTCCACTTGTTCCTGCTCTTCCTCCTCGTCCTCGTCCCACTCCTTGTTCTCGTCCTCTTCGTCTTTCTCGTCCTAGTCGTCGTCGTCGTTGTCGTCGTCGTTGTCGTCTGAACTAATTCAGCTTATCAAAGCGCAGACTAAGATATAAGTGTTTAAAATGTTCAAGGGATTCCATAATGTTAATGTTCATGATTACTTTACAGTCTCTCAATCAAGTGTAACAAGAAACAATGGATACAAAATAACGAGAAAGCGTTTCAAAACACTTCAACCGTGTCTTCAATGTATGGAATGGTCTGCCTCAAAACGTCGTCGAAAGCGAAACTATTTGCACGTTCAAAAACCGACTAGACAAATATTTAGAAGCTAACCCGAACATCCGTTATTTTGCTCCGGTATAACAAAGTCGTCGGTCGCTTCTCCCTTTTCATAATACAGTTCCCTCCCAAGTATTAGGTACACGCTGAGCCCTAAGATCGATTTTTTTCGATTGATGAGAGTTCAAAACAACACCCCACACCGCAAATACTACAGTACTTTAATTTGGCCCTCCCCAACACGTCACACATACACGCATGGTTGTAGTCCCATAAAGACCAACACCATCTCAAACCACAATGGGCCAGTACACGATAACAACACAACACTACAACACATTCACACAATTGCTGTCCTTCTCTCTTGACACTTATGTCAGTTGTAGTGTTAGCTTAGTCTTCGTGCATGATCTTCCTTCTATCCATATAACATTCCATTGTAGTTTTTCTATACTACATGATATTTTTCCTTTTCATGCCAGCTTCGGCTGGAGGGACTGGTGTGAGGGGAGGAGCCTTCACCTTTGCTGTCCTGTGTCTCTGACTCGTAGATTAGAGTAGATGGTAGCAACAACAAACAGCCTAGGAAGGACCAATAGGTCTGTTGCTGTTTGCTTTTCCTTTGTACTCCTTTTTACTCCTTCTCCTACTCCTCCTTCCCCTCCTCCTCCTTCCCCTCCTCCTCCTGCAGGCAATATCTTTCCCGCTCGCACTCGAAATGAAGTAAGGAAATTATTCAGTACAGGTCAAATAGTGAAGGTCACACAAGTCATTTTGAAGCAATTTCCATTCGTTCTCTCCGCCAGAGAGAGAGAGAGAGAGAGAGAGAGAGAGAGAGAGAGAGAGAGAGAGAGAGAGAGAGAGAGAGAGAGAGAGAGAGAGAGAGAGAGAGAGAGAGAGAGAGAGAGAGAGAGAGAGAGAGAGATAGAGAGAGAGAGAGAGAGAGAGAGAGAGAGAGAGAGAGAGAGAGAGAGAGAGAGAGAGAGAGAGAGAGAGAGAGAGAGTTCATAGCGCTTGTCTTAATTGTTATATATTGTAAACTCGCAAAAAACATCACACTAAAACTTTCAAAACCGTATGAACAGAAATCCCCCATTCATGTATTCATTTTTTTTAAAATTCCCTTTACCTTCACCCCAACCAACAGTAAACAAACAGCCCTCCCAACCCTTTATATATTATCGCTATTTTTTTTCTACACTGCAACCTCAAAAATATTATAATAAACAAACCTCGCAACCATTCTTCAATTCCATTTCTCTGGGGCATAAAATTAATAAAAACAAATTAACTGAACGCCTTCCCTCGTATGCCTTCCTCACTTTCTTTTTAGTGCCTTCATAAATATACATAAATATAACACACACACACACACACACACACACACACACACACACACACACACACACACACACACACACACACACTCATTCAGGTCGTTCTGTCGCTCGTTCTCTGTTTTTTTGAGTCGCGCGCCAAACAGAGTTGGCAGCAGACACTTTCCCGGGAATTAAGGTTTGAAAAATGTGTGAGGCACTTTGCAGGTCGCGGCGCTTTGCCCTCGTAGAGAATATAAAGAAAATGTGCCGCTGAAGATAAACTCAAGCTGGAGAGAGATAAGTCAGGCAGAGGGTGGAGGAGGACGAGGAGGAAGAGGAGAGGGGAGTGGAGGAGGAATAGGGCTTAGGGGCAGAGTGTTGCGGGAGGAGGGTTGGTAGGGTCGAATGGAGGGGAGAGAAAGGTGAGGGAAAAGAGGTGAAAGGATAAGAAGGCAGAAGGAAGGAGATGCAAAGGGAAAGGGAGGAGGGACGGTGCGGTAGTAGGGAGGGGAGAGAAGGGTGGTTGAAGAAAGGAAGTAGGAATGTTAGAGGAAAAGACCGAGAAATGGAGAGGATGGAAGGATGATGGAAGAGGGAAGGAAGGATAAGAAGACAAAAGGAAGGAAAGAAAGAGGGTCGAGGAGGAGGGTTGGTGGGGTGGTAGAGAAGGGAGAAAAAGGCGGTGGACAAATGGAAAAAGGAATGTAAGAAAAAAAAATCGAAAAATGGAAATAATAGAAGGGTGATGGAAGAGGCGAGGAAGATGGATGGAAAGAAAGAGGGAGGAGGGTTGATGGGGTGGTACGGAGGGAAAAGAAAAGTGGTGGAAGAAAAGAAGTAAAGAGATAAGCAAGAAGGATGAAAATAGAGGGTAGAAGATCAAAAGGTTATGTGTGGAGTGAATGGAGTTGAAAGAGTATTGAATGAGTGTTGCTGGGGTTGAAGAGTAGAGAGAGTGGAGTTGAAAGAAGAGGGAAAAAAAGGAAGAAAAGAATGATGGCAGAAGAGCAGGAGGTTAACTGTCTGAAGAGAATGAGGTAGAAATGAAGTGAAAGAAAAGTGTTGGAAGAGGAAGCCAAGGAGAAAAGGGATTGTCGGAAAATGGTGAGACAGAAGAAATGGAGGGATTGAGGTTGGAGAAAGAAAGGGGGGAGTAAGAAGAAAAAGTAAAATTCGTGGGGAAGCTTGGAAGTGGTGGAAGTGGCAGAGTGGAGGAAGGAAGAGATAAAAAAGGGAAGACAGACGGAGGGGAACAGAAAAGAAAAACTGGAACGAAAGACAGAAGGGAAAACTCTAAGCATTTAAACGACTTGGGGATGAGGCAGGAAGAAGAACGAAGAAGGAAAGAAGAAAAAGAAAGAAAAAGGAAGAAACTGGCGGATTAGTTTTAAGTGTGTTTGCCTTCTGGAGGATAGAGAAAAGTGTTTGTAAGAGAAACACAAACGAAATGTGAAAATGAGGAAAGATGTAAAATTAGTCCGGAGTAGAAAAGGAAAGGAAAATAGAGAAGAACGAGTGGTTGGAGAGAGAGAAAGAGAAAAATGAAAGGAGGATGAAGAAGTGAGAAAGGCCTAAAAAGATAATACAATGGAAGGGTGGATGGAGGGGGATGGAGGGTAAGGGTGGATGGAGGGGAATGGAGGGTAAGGGTGGATGGAGGGGGATGGAGGGTAAGGGTGGATGGAGGGGGATGGAGGGTAAGGGTGGATGGAGGGGGATGAAGGGTAAGGGTGGATGGAGGGTAAGGGTGGATGGAGGGGGATGGAGGGTAAGGGTGGATGCATATCTTGTTTTATTGTCACATTCTCCTCCTCCTCCTCCTCCTCCTACCGCTCATCCTAGTCCTCTTCCTTCTCCTCCGACTCCTCCACCTTCTTTACCATTTATCCTCCGTGCTCTTTCTGTATTTTTCATTTGTTACCACATTCTCCCTTCCTTCTGCTTTTCCTCCCTCCCTTCCTTCCTCTCTCTCCTCGGCCCTTCCTTCCGTAATTGCCTATATAGAATTTCAATGAATCTCGCTGATGTGTTGCTCCCCTCCAGTGACGCCTCGTCTTGGAGAACGCGAGGAAGGCTTCGGCTTGTTTAGTGGTGTTCTTCGTGTCTCGATTGGGGATTTGAGATTGTTTAAATAGAAGTAGTTATGTCATCTTTTTATTGATTGTGTAATTGTTATTTTTAATGTTATCAACGTTTCTACTTTTACAACGTAACCTAACACGGCAATTACTACTTGTACTACATCATTATAATAATAACATAAAAAAATATATTAATGATGATAATGATGATGATAATACTATTAATAAAAATAATAATAATAATAATAATAATAATAATAATAATAATAATATTAATAATAATAATATTAATAATAATAATAATAATAATAATAATAATAATAATAATAATAAATATTAATAGCTAGTAATAATAATAATAATAATAATAATAATAATAATAATAATAATAATAATAATAATAATAATAATAATAATAATAATAACTAGTAATAATAATAATAATTCGAAACTTTATGATAACTTTTTACCTTCGCATTTTCAGGTAAGGCCGCTGGGAGAGACCATACGACTCCTATATAGCAGTGAGTACCTTGGCTCTGTGTGTGTGTGTGTGTGTGTGTGTGTGTGTGTGTGTGTTATCTCGTGGGATTTCATTTTTTCCTTAGTTCTCGTAATCCAAGACAGTCCCTGTATGTATGTTCCCTCGACGCGGTATTAATAATTAAGTAGCGTCTTCCTTGAATATTATTTGTTATCCTTTCCGTCTTATTTTTCTTCGGGATCTTCCGTTAATTTTGGTTTATGCCAATTTACTTGGAGCACAGTACTTGCAGGTCCCACAATTCGTTCGTCGTAGTTTCATTTCAGCGGGAGGAAGGGAGGATTTTATACATAACTTATTTTAGGTGGAACATGGCTGTGGTTTTCGTGTAAAGTGGTGTATTTTCGCATCCAATTTTCTTTATCACCAATACTTCTCATTTCATATCCCTTCATCATGTTTTGTCTTTCACGGTACCATGACAATGCAGCCGGTTGTATCATCTCCCTCGATACGAAAATTATACATATCTATTATTAGCTTTCCTTATTATGCAAAACTGTTTACCATGTAATTTTCAAGAGGATTTCTTTCGCGTGCATTAGTAGCCTCGTCCTCCCATCCCAAGGTGACACCTCGCATGGTTGCACCATTGTCGTTGCTCCGGCGACGCCTGGTGTTCCTCGCAGCCTCGTGTGTTGCTCCTGACTGTCGTACGTGATATATATATCCCTGGGGAGGCTAACATCGACTCTCATTTATTCTCTTTGTTCCTCTCATCCGGGCAGCTTTGTTATCGCCCTTCCCTGAGGGTTACATGATATCCCTTTTGTTTCATTTTTGGTTTTAGTCTGGTGTTGGAGCTGTTTCGTTTATTTGTATTTTGCGCTTCAGGAAACATGCTTTGGGGGTTCATGTCTGCCTATGATTAAATATAAAATGTTTTACACACACACACACACACACACACACACACACACACACACACACACACACACACACACACACACACACACACACACACACACACACACACACACACACACACCTGTGGTGATAGTTGCAGGCAGCAGCCGCCGCCCGTGGCCACGCTGATGCGCCGCCACTAGTACAACCCGTCTGCTCGTCTCTGCGCCAGCTGGTCTATGATACTATTGCTGGTGGCGCGCACACACACACACACACACACACACACACACACACACACACACACACACACACACACACACACACACACACACACAGACACGCGCGCGCGCACACACAAAGACACAAACGCACGCACATCCGCATTCACTCACACACACACACACACACACACACACACACACACACACAGACACGCGCGCGCGCACACACAAAGACACAAACGCACGCACATCCGCATTCACACGCACACACACACACACACACACACACACACACACACACACACACACACACACACACACACACACACACACACACACACACACACACACACGGGCGTAAGTCCCACCACAACCAGCCGACACTTTTCACCGGTTAGTGGCGATGGTTGGCATGCCTTCCAGATCTTGATACATCCCCTGCTTCAGTGTCTTCGGTCAAGGGGAGCATCGGGGGCCATCATGGGCCAAACAAGTCATATACCATGGCAGCCACTTGAAATTCGATTTGCCCGCTTCATCAACAGGCTGTGGCCGTCCACCAGTCTCGTCAAGAAAGCCTACTGGCGCTATTCCCCGCTGCATAAATTCGGGTCGACGCAAATTCGTATATACGTAAAGAGACTCAGGTGAAGAAAAGTAATCCTACTGTTAGAATGTGTGCCTGAAGCGTTTCGAGGCCGTGACGTGACCTGCGGACGTCGGCGCGTGCTGGACCGCTCGAAGGGGTGTGCCTTGAAGCAGCAAGGTCTCGGGGGACTGGAGGCACACAGTTAGTAATTCCAAGAGATATATGAGCTTGAAAATAGAGATCAAAACATAGCAAGGGAAGAAGGTGTGTAGAAAAGTTATTTTGTTTGGCAAGTTTTCTGTGTGTGATATAATGTCTTTCTATTTTTATATTCCAGTTTACATAAAAAAATGTTCTCTTAGCGAAAGTTTGTGTTTACGTAATATTTCGCGTTTTTCCTTCCACTCAGCCACCCGGCCCTAGCGGTTTCATGATCCCCTTGTCTTTTTCATCTTTTCCCTTGAGGTAGTTAGTGGCGCCGGGGGAGGTTGAGGCGCCTTAAGGGAGCCACAAGGGCAAAGTAAGGAGTTCACAACATCCCGGGGTAAGGCGTTGGAGGAGGGAGGGCGGGGGTGCGTTGCGGGGTGTTGTGGTAGTGTCGGTGGCGCGGCCCTCGACAAATAAAAGACAGTTCCCGCGGGGGTCGAGGCGCTGTATAAACATTCGGGTCAAAGGCTCCTCGCTGTTGTTCCTTCTTACGCCAAGTCTTCAAAGACTTCGCCCCCGTTTGTACCGTCTTGGTGCTTTGTCGGGTCAACCTTGTAGCATTTAATGTTCCATAATGTTTACCCAATAATATTTGTTTGACATACTTTACAGTATGCTTCGAGCGTGTATAGTTTTCTTAACTTTAGATTTAAAAAAATCGTTACTTTATCGGCTGTGCTTTTAAGGGATGTTTGTGTAATTTTCTTTTTTTCCTCAATATATATTCAATATATAGAATACCTTAGGTTGCGGTGGCAGTGGTGGTGGTGGTGGTGGTGGTAGTAGTAGGGGAGATGATTGTGGTGTCTGCGGTGACTGGGAGTATGGAGGATGAAGGTGGTAGTAGGAGGCTTGATTTGGGTAAATAGCAATGATGGTAAGGGTCGCGATGGTCGTTGAGGTGGTAGGGTTGTGGTTGCTATGGCGATTGGGAGTAGCTACTGAGTATGGTGGTGTAGGAGGTTTGACTAGGTTGAATGGCGTTGGTGGTAAGGGTTGCCCTGGTGGAGGAGAGGGAAGGTAGTGGTGGAGGTGGAGGTGGTGGTGGTGGTGTTGGAAATAGTGGAGGAGGTGGAGGTGGCGCTGGCCGGCTCTTCCCTGGACGGAGTGACGCAGGCACACACGCGGAGCCTCGCATCAATATTTGTTATGCGCCGTATATTTCCCCTGGGGCCGCTCTGGACTCATTTATATGCTCGGCCGCACCTGCCTCGCCCCGCCACTGAATAAAGGAGCTTCTCATGGTCACTAAGAAAAAAGAGCATACAAGAAATAAGAAGAGAGAAATCCAGAATATTTTTTTTTTATAGTTAGTGTTCTTTTCTTGCGTTTCTTCATATTTAATTGATGTTCGGGTTTCCTTTCAGTCTTGTTCCTATTGTTTGGTGATTTTTATTTCTCTATGGAAAACATAAGTTGTCTGGAATATAATACATGTTCCCATTCGTCCTCTTCTCACGTAATACTTTTGCTGAGTCGTTTGGTGATAACAATGTTTTATATTTGCATTTGCGTGTCAGAGTTTGAAAATGAGTCCGTGTGTTCGTTCATGCCTCATTTTTACGTCCATCGCCGGTCGCTTCACAGTAAATTAAAACTTTTTCGAAAATGTGATAAAGTTTGCCATTTTTCATTGCATGTATGGCAGGGGAGGCCAGTCATTTAACGTCAAATTGCACGCGATACATATCTAATTAACTCCCAAACCCCGGCGGGCCAATCTCATGAATATTTTATACTTTCTTTTGTCGCCGCTGTAGCAGGCCTGAGAGGGGACGACGCAAGGGGGGGAAGGGAGTAAATTTGGTCAGGACTGATTTATAAGCCTTTGGTGTGCGTATATCGCTTTCCTCCCTTGACAAAGAATTAAAACCCGTTACCCATGCCATGATTGATGTGATATTGTTCACCTCCCTCCTTTGGAAACTAATGCGTACCGCTTAGCTCGTAACTCAAACATTTATACGGCCACATAATTTGCCTCACAGCTTGATGATTAAAACATATATGCCGTCTGCCTCTCAACGTGACAACTACGCTTTCGTTTCAACTTCATCATCATAGAAGATATAATTTTAAAAAGATTAGAAGGAAACGATGCCTATAAACCTCTATTTGGCCCCAGACTTCAGCTAAATCGCCTGTACCATAAGAGTATTACTTCTGAAGAGAGGGGGGCCTCGTGGTGCAGTGGTTAGCACACTCGACTCACAACCGAGAGAGCCCGGGTTCGATTCCCAGGCGGAGTGGGAAAATCTGGGCGGCTTTTCCGATACCCTACGCCCCTGTCCACCCAGCAGTGATTGGGTACCAGGTATTAATCGGGGGTTGTGTCCCGTCTCCTGGGATCTGTTCCCTTCTCCCATAATTCCTTCCCCTCCTGTCTCTCTCCGGCATATGGCCACAGATGTTGCGCCGACTAAACGAAACTTTCCAACTTTTCTGAAGAGAGATAATAAAATAAAAATCTATTGTGTATATGGTTTTGTTTCTCTAGCATAAAACTATTGCGTCATTCTTTCAGCTATATAACCAGGAAGAGAGAAACAGAGAAAAAAAAGTATGGTTGAGTTTACACGCCTTTCATTACTCACTTGATGCACACGAGTTCTTGCTACAATTTCCTTCCGATGTAAAACCGTATTCGTCTTCCAAACTAAAAGACATAATAAAGCAAAAAAAAACAAAAAAAAAAACACGATGGGATAGTCATTAGATTTGCACGTCTAACTGTAATTCGAACATACAAATTCCTTGTACCATTTCATTATGTCTTGTAAATAAGTACAGCATACAAGTCAAGTCAGTCAGAAACAACGAGAAGAGCTAACATGGCCAATATATGCCACACACTGCTCCTCTACCAGTGAGCCTGAGGGAGATGGAGGGCACACGCGGAGCAAACTATGGTCAGGCTCCTTACCACTGTTAGAAATTCCATCGTGTTCTGTGTGGGTTGAGATCGTGGGAGAATCCAGTAGTCGGCGGTCGGAATCGTGGATGCGACTTGTACTGCCATAAAATGCTTGCTCTATCCTTGTCTCCGCTCGGTGCCTTAAAGTTCTCTGTGGTCTTTCTTACCATTCTCGGTGTTACAGTGGCTACTATTCATGTGTTCAGGTGTGTGGCGAGGAACAGGTAAAGGTGGCAAACATATCGGCCCCTCGGGACATGTGATACGGTTTTGTCCTTTTCTACACGATTGTATATTATTTTATCTTCTTTTCCCTCCTTTGTCTCTTGCTTCCTCTGGTTCATCCAGTGGGCGCCGGCAGTCTTGGAACGCTCTCTTTCAAGTTATTTTTCCTTCGCATTTATTATCTTTTTGTCTATTTTGGTATCGGTGATTATTCTTCTCCTTCTCTTTGTTGTCTTTGGATTTCTCTCCCTTCTACGTATTCATTTCCTTTCTTTCTCTTCCTTCACATGTTCGTCTTTCCAACGTCATTCTTCTTCAGCCTTGACATTCTCCTTCGCCTCCTAATTCTCCGCGTACTCGACCTCCTCCTCCTCCTCCTCCTCCTTCTTTTTCTTAGTCACCTACACAACATCGACCTCTTCTTATTTCTTTGCCTCCTCGACCTCTTGACCTCTTGACCCCTCTTTTAATTCTTCTTTTCCGTGACCTCTGCCTCCTCCTCTTCCTCCTCTTCTTTTTTTTTCCTCGTGTTCTTGCTCTTGCTCCGCCTCCTAACCTTCTTCTTCTTGCGTCTTCGCCTCCTTGACCTCTCTTGAACCCTCTTCTAATTACCCTTCTCCTTGACCTCCTCCTCCTACCCCTGTTCCTCTTCCTCTTCGTGTTTCCGCTTTGCTCCTCCGCCTCCTCTCCTTCAACCTCCTCTTCTTCCTCTTGCTTTTCCTCCTCCTCCTCCTCCTCCTCCATAATACACTTTGGAGGCAGTATGGTGCCCTCACTCTCGCTCGACTTGCCTCGTAACCGCATTTCTTTTCTTCTTCCCTCAATATTTTCTCCATCCTTTCCTTGGTTTCTTCCTCTTGTCTTCGTTGTCTTCGTATCTTCTTTTTTACGCCTTTTCCCTCTTGCCTCTCTCCACTTCATTGTGCTTTTTATGGCCTATTCTTTCTGCCTTTCTCCATTATCTTTTGTGTGTTTATCATTTCCCCTCCCTAGTTTTCCCGTTTCCATCCCTTCACTTTCCTTTCCTTTCGCTTTCTCCCCCTTCTCTTTTTTCCCTGTCTTAGTTTTGTTTCCATTCCCTTTCTCTTTCTTCCCTTTCCTTCCCCTTTAGTTTCCTTTTCTTTCCCCTATTTTTGTTTTCTCTTTCGTTTCCTTTTGTTTCTTTACGCTTGATTTCGTTTGCTCTACCCTCCCTTTCCTTCCCTTCCATTTCCTTCTATTTTCTTCCCTTCCATTTCCTTCTACTTCCTCCCTACCCTTCCCTCCCCTTCCCCGCCTTTCCCTTTCCTTTCCTTTCCTTTCCTTTCCTTTTCCTTTCCTTTCCTTTCCTTTCCTTTCCTTTCCTTTCCTTCCCTTCCATTTCCTTCTACTTCCTCCCTACCCTTCCCTCCCATTCCCCGCCTTTCCCTTTCCTTTCCTTTCCTTTCCTTTCCTTTCTTTTCCTTTCCTTTATTTTCCTTTCCTTTCCTTTCCTTTCCTTCCCTTCCCTTCTGTCTTCCCCGCACTCTTACCTTCCCGTCCCATCATTAATTTATCTCCCCTTTATCACACGGTATATTTTCTTCCCCTCATTCCCTTTCCCCTCCCCCTCGTCTTCTGTATTTCACTGCCTATCCCATCTCAGTCTTTCTTCCTTCCATCGCGCTTTCTCTCTCTTTCAATGAAGGTGCAAAAATGAGTAAGATTCCCACCTATTTTAGCCATAACACAAGCACCCCAACACTATCCTTGGCTCTTTTCTCTTCGCTCCCTCGTACCTGTTCTTACGTACTACCTCAACACTTTACCTGCCTAGCCCTCCCTCTTCCTCCCCCTCCCCCCTCACCACTCCCAGCCCTCGTGCATTACTCTTACCTGGGACGGGACGGACAAGATAAAACGACATATAGTATTGCAGTTTCGAGACCAGACGAGGAAATAAACGCAATAAGTGGGTCGTTTTCCTTTACGTCCCCCCTTGGATGTCTGTAATGAAGGGAGGATAAAGTGGGTGATTAAAAAGAGTGTATTCATGAGTGTGTGTCCCGGGGGCGATTTTTTGTGCAGATTGCGAGGAATACTTAGTGAAGCTTAAGTGTATGATAGCCGTGTGTTATGCTGCGCCTTGTGTGGGGCAGGCAGACGAGGAGGAGAGGGAGGGGGAGGAAAAAGAGAGGAGAGGGAGGAGGAAGAGGGGGAGGGGAAGGAGGAAGAGGGGGAGAGGGAGGAGGAAGAGGGGGAGGGAAGGGCAAGAGGGGAGGAGGAGGAGAGGGAAGAGAAAGAGGGAAGGGAAAGAAGAGAGGAAGGGAGAGAGAGAGAGAGAGAGAGAGAGAGAGAGAGAGAGAGAGAGAGAGAGAGAGAGAGAGAGAGAGAGAGAGAGAGAGAGAGACAGACAGGCACAGATGGGCAGACATAGACAGAAAGACATACAAACAGATATACAAATAAGTACACAGAAGGACAGACGAGCAGACAGACACAGACAGACAAAAAGATAAACAGACACTGAAGGAAAAAACTACAGGCAGAGACAGGGTGACTACTGGCATACAGAAATATAGACAGACACACACAAACACTGACAACGATAGAGACTGACATTAAGAGACAGGAAGATGCAGAAAAGATTCGGTAAACATGAACAAGAATTCAGTAGTGAAAGAGTGAGTAGAGGAAAATAACTTTTAGGTCGTATTATGATAGAGACAAAAAAAAGTTTCCCTCATTTTTTTTCCTGCAGCCAACATTTCTCTTTTTTTTTTAAGTTAATCACGTGACATAACAGAGACAGTAGAGGTGAAGGGAGTCAAAGCAATTTCTAGGTACTTACAAAGGTGCTTCCATTTAATAGGTACAATTTAACTTTGAATGCCACATATACTTAACTGAGTTTCCCCATTATTTCAGTAATATGACAGCCCAGAACGGCACGTTACTGGAGTGAAATTGAGGCGAAAGAGGACAAAGACATTTATAAGTACTGGCTTAGGTCATTAGGAAATCAAACCATGTGAATGCCATAGCTATTTAAGTCCAGAAATAGAGTAACGAGAAGGGATTTAAGATGGGAAGAATGACTAGAATGTGGAAAAAAAGGAAAAGTAAGTCATGTGTACAGGTGTAATATGTGCCTATTATTGTTGTTATTATTATTATTTTATTTATTATTATCATGATATGGAAGCTACACATCACCAACACCGTTAGCGCAGCCTCCTACAAGCTGTACATGCTGCGTAGACTCAGGACGCTGGGGGCATCGGCTGCTGAGCTGTGCGGTATATACACATCATTTATACTGCCAAAACTCATGTATCCCTCATCCTCCCTTACCCTCACCCAACAACAGCAGCTTGAGAAGGAACAAAAGAGGGCATTCAGAGTCATTTTAGGCCCTGACTACCACGCCTACGACAATGCCCTGACCACCCTGAGTCTCCCGAGGCTCTCTGACAGGCACCAGGACGCCGTCAGAAAATTCGGCATCTCCCTGCTTCACCATCCTCGCCACCGCCACCTCCTGCCACCCGACCCGCCTACCCCCACCCGCTTCACCAGACACCACAATAAACTCACCCCCTCTGTGCGCCGCGAGCCGATCGATTCAAACGAAACGCAGTGCCGGCGATAGTGCGGATGATAAACAGTGCCCAGCAGTGATTGACCTGTTAACCCAAAGGGCCGCGGTGCAGTTTAGCAGCTCGCCGCCATCCTCTCTCTGCCCCCTTCACATTACCCTCCCTCTCCCTTTTGTCCATTTTTAGCTTTCCCAAACCCTCCTAAACCATCCCCCCCCTTCTCTCTCTCCTTTGGCGTAGCCTCTATAGTATTATTATTTTTTTTTTGTATTTACTGTTTGTATATTTTCAGCCTAACGTCTGCCATGACTTAATAAATCTGTTATTATTATTATTATTATTATTATTATTATTATTATTATTATTATTATTATTATTATTATTATTATTATTATTCACACACACACACACACACACACACACACACACACACACACACAGCTGACCTCCCTATCCATCCCTATCAAACTTTACCAATAATTCTCCACTGAATTAGCCGCTCCTTTGTGCTCCATTTTCAACGCCTCTCTCCATCAAAGTCAGTGTCCCGCAGACTGGAAGACAGCCTACTTTACCCCCGTCCCCAAAACAAGCACACCTCAGTCCCTCAGCGAATACAGGCCCATCGGCCCATCGCCATCACCCCGATCCCGATCCTGCTCCGTGAAGGCTTCATCTTCAAATGGGCCTATTCTCACTCGCCCCCCTCATGGACCAACAGCAATTTGGGAACATCAAGTCCTCCTCCACCACTCACTGCCTCATTGACCGACCTCCTCGATTACGTCTACAGGAACCTTGAAAAACGCAAAACTTCATTGGCCCTCACCTTCATAGACTTCCGGAAAGCCTTCGACCTCGTTCACCACACCACCGTCATCACCAAAGCCATCAACCTCCAGCTTCACCCCAGCCTAGTATCCTGGCTCTCTAACTTCCTCTCCCACAAAAGTCAGGTCGTAAGGCATCAGGGAGCGACCTCCCCCCTCAGCACCTCACCTGTGGGGTCCCTCAGGGGACCAGGATGGGTCCATTATGCTTTCTGATGCTTGTAAACGACGCCATGACGGACACCAGTGTTCGGTGGAAATATGTGGACGACACCACCCTCGCCACCACCATTAACAATGACAACCCGGATTACAGCCACCTCCAGCTCCTCCTTGACCGCCTCCACACTTGGACAACCGACAACAAAGTCACCCTCACCACCAACAAGACTACAATAATGCATCTACACACCTCCTCAGACACCCTCCCCCCCTCCCTGTGTCTCCATCGACGGCCGTCCCCTCCAGGTGGTACAGTCTTTCAAGCTTCTCGGCCTCACCATTGACAACAAACTGACGTGGGGCCAACACGTCAGCTCCCTCATAAAGTCAGCCACTTACCAACTACACCTCCTCCGAAGACTGAAGAAGCTGGGGACACCCGCGCGTGAGCTGGCGAGTGTGTACTCCACCTTCATACTCCCTCGGCTCACATACGCGTCCCCAGCTTGGTCATCTTCCCTCAACGCCACTCAACGCCATCAACTCGAGCGGGTGCAGGAAAGGGCGGTGCGGCTGATCCTGGGGACCGGCTACACCGCCCTGCACCTCACCACCCTTCAGGCCCGCCACCAACACCTCCTCCAGCAGTTCGCCACCAAACTCCTCCACCACCCACGACACAGGAACCTGCTCCCCCCGGTAGCTACCCCTTCCCACTACAATGTCCAACACAACAAGCTGCTCCCCATACGTGCGCGCACAGACAGGTACAAGAAAAGTGCAATACCGACAATAGTGGAAATCCTGAACACATAGACACTCTACTCCTAAGTTAATTTTAAGTTTGTAATTTTAATGATCTCCATATATAATATGTATATTTTCAGCTCTCGAGCTGCTCATCCCTAAACAAACCGTATATTATTATTATTATTATTATTATTATTATTATTATTATTATTATTATTATTATTATTATTACACACACACACACACACACACACACACACACACACACACACACACACACACACACACACACACACACACACACACACACACACACACACTATTACCAGCGTCTACCACACCTTCTTCCCCGTCAAGACGTTCCCAGTCCATCCATCTGACGCCCCCTGGATTAACCCCACTGTCAAGAGGCTCATCTCGCAGAAAAACATGGCCCACAACACAGACCCTGCCCGCTACAGACAGCTCAGGAACAGAGTCATCAGGGAGATCAAAACTGCCAGAGCAAACTATTATCCAGATAAAATACACCATCTTAAACAGGCCAACAACAGACAGTGGTATCACAAGATCAGATCTCTTTGTGGACTCGGCAAACATTCACCCTCCTTCCCTTGCACTTCACATTTATCACCTGACCGAGCGGCCGAGGAGATAAATACCTATTTCGCGGGTATCTGTCAAAGCCTCCCTAAACTTGATCTCACCGCCCTCCCCACTTACCTACCATTCCCCTCCCCACCCCCCTCCGTCCAGGAGGTTGATGTTTTCAATAAATTAAAGAAATTAAGGACACACAGAGCTACCACGCCCACTGACCTCCCAATCAAAATCTATAAGGAATTTGCCCCTGAACTTGCCACTCCCATTTGCTCCATAATAAATGCTTTACTTGAACAAAACACTTGCCCAAGCGACTGGAAAACGTCCTATGTCACTCCCATCCCCAAAACTTCCAGCCCTCAGTCCCTTAATGACCTAAGGCCAATCGCCATCACGCCCATTCCCAGCCTCATTTGTGAAGATTTTATTTTTAACTGGGCTTATGATGATATTAGTAACCTCATAGACATCCAACAATTTGGCAACATGAAGCACTCCTCCACCAGCTTTCTAGATTTCATACACAGTCACCTGGACAAACGAGACACCTCCCTTGCCCTTGCTTTTGTCGACTTCAGGAAAGCATTTGACCTTGTAGACCACACTGTTGTCATTACTAAGGCCATTGAGCTGGGGCTTCACCCTAATATTGTATCGTGGCTGACTGTTTTCCTCAGCGCACGCCAGCAAATAGTTCGCTCCCAGGGCTCTGTCTCCCATCCTCTTGAGCTGACGTGTGGCGTCCCGCAAGGCACTATAAAGGGTCCGCTTTGCTTCTTGAGGCTCATTGACAACGCCCTCATGGACACACCGCACCGCTGGAAATATATTGACGACAGCACCTTGGGCGTCCCCGTCAACAACAGGGATCCAGACTATGCACCTCTTCAAGCGTCGCTCGACAACCTTCAGGCATGGACGGTGGACAATAGTGCCACTATTAACCACACCAAGACCATGGTGATGCACGTTTGCACGTCCAAGAGAGATGTGCCACCTCCGCTGCTGTCTATTGGCTCACATCACCTCCAGGTTGTCCAGTCCACCAAACTATTCGGCATCACTGTGGATAACCAACTCAACTGAAAGCTCCACGTCTCCAACACCGTCAGAGCAGCCTCCTACAAGCTGTACATGCTGCGTAGACTCAGGACGCTGGGGGCACCGGCTGCTGAGCTGTGCAGTATTTACACATCATTCATACTGCCAAAACTCATGTATGCCTCCCCGGCATGGTCATCGTCCCTTACCCTCACCCAACAACAGCAGCTTGAGAGGGTTGAAAAGAGGGCATTCAGGGTCATTTTAGGCCTTGACTATCACGTCTACGACAATGCCCTGACCACCCTGAGTCTCCCGAGGCTCTCTGACAGGCACCAGGACGCCCTCAGAAAATTTGGCGCCTCCCTGCTTCACCATCCTTGCCACCGCCACCTCCTGCCACCCGACGTGCCTCGCCCCATCCGCTTCACCAGACACCACAACATACTCATCCCCTTGAGAGCGCCGCGAACTGACCATTACAAACGAAGCGCAGTACCAGCGATAGTGAGGATTATAAACAATGCCCAGCAGTGATAGTCAAACCCAAAGGGTCGCGGTGCAGATTAACACCTCACCGCCACCCTCTCAGTGCTCCCTTAACACCACCCTCCCTTTCCCTTTTGTCTCTATTTTTAGCTCTCCTAAACCACCTCCAACCCTCCCCTCCCCCCCTCTAGTGTAGCCTATTTAGTATTATAGTTTACTGTATTTTTAATTTGTATATTTTCAGCCTAACGGATGCCATACATTAATAAACCTATTATTATTATTATTACACACACACACACACACACACACACACACACACACACACACACACACACACACACACACACACACACACACACACACACACACACCAATACCCTGATTTGCGAGTGGCTGCAAACTTAGTCCTCTTCATCCTTCATTTTTTTTCCTTTCTATCGTCCTCCCCTCGCCTCTCATTTTCCCTGCTCCCTCCGTTCGTCGCTAGTTTCGCCTTCCTGTTCCTCTTATTTTGCTTTCCCGTTTTCCCTCTCGCTCGCTGCACTCATCTTCTTTCACTTACTCCACTTTCCTCTTTTGCTTTTCCCTCTTTCTTATCATCCTCTCTTTACCCTTGTCACTCTTTTAATCTCTATTCTGTCCACTTTTTTTCAGTTACCTCCTTTCCATTCTTCTTCCCATCCCTTCTTAAACAGTTCATCCCATTTTTCTATATCCCTCCTTCCTCTCCATCTGTCCCCTCCTTCCCCTCCCCTCTCACCTCCAAGCCCGCTCCTTCCCCTCCCCTCTCACCTCCAACCCCGCTCCTTCCCTCCCTTACTCGCCAAATTCAAACGTCCCCCTCTATCACCCCCTTCACCCCTCACCCCCTCCCATAGCTGCCCGTGACCAACAAGGTGATATATTTGGGGCATAACTCAGGCCGGCAAGGTCCCAGCAGGGCCACCACCCGCGGATCGCTACCCCCTCCTCCTCCTCTTCCTGCTGCTCCTCTTCCTTCTCCATATCCTCTTTCCTCTCCTCCTCAATATCCTGCTCCTCTTCCTCCTTCATATTCTCCCCCTTTTCCTTCTCCTTCTCTCCATCCACCTCCTCTTCCTCTCCTCCTCCTCTTTCTCATATTCATCATCATCACCACCATCATCACCATCTTCATCATCATAACCATCATCATCATCATCATCATCATCATAACCATCAAAATCATCATCATGACCATCATCATCATCGTCATTCAACTTCTTTGTCTCTGGTTTCTCCTTTCTCTGTCTCCTCCCTTTTCTCTCCTCCTCCTATTCTTTCTCCTCATATTCCCTGAAAGAAGTTCGTATTATAGCTGATATTTTAACCTTATATTGTCTCCTTTTTTCTTCGTCCTTTTCGTCCCTTGTTCGCGTCCTTCATTATCACATTATTATGATCAAGGTAACTTTCTTATTAGGAAAAAAAAAGAAACGTTGCAATAGCTTAAATAGTTGTGCCTCTCAAAGATGGAAAACTTCAAGAAGAGTAGTTTTATAATGTTCTTGCCAAGAAATATTTGCATTTTTATATTGTGTTTACTCTTATTGCTTGGCATTCTTATAACCTTGCCACATTGTCCATACAAGTTATCTTTTTTTTATTTTATTATTCATCATTGTCATTTAGCTGCCAAGTAAACTGTCAGTCAGTCCGGTAGCCTTAAACCTTTTCAGCGCAAACCGATTGGTAAGATCCCCCCAGTGAGTGAGTGAGGGAGGGAGAGAGGGAGGGAGCGAGCGAGCGCCGCTAACCGAAAAGTTAGCTTCGCTAACTGGTAATCCACCAACTAAATAATTAGCTTCGCTCACGCTAAACAGGGGGGCTTCGTGGTGCAGTGGTTAGCACACTCAGCTCACAACCGAGAGAGCCCGGGTTCGATTCCCTGGCGGAGTGGAAAAATTTGGGCGGCTTTTCCGATACCCTACGCCCCTGTCCACCCAGCAGTGAATGGGTACCAGGTATTAATCGGGGGTTGTGTCCCGTCTCCAAGGATATGTTCCCTTCTCCTATAATTCCTTCCCCTTCTGTCTCTGTCCGGCATATGACCACAGATGTTGCGCCGACTAAACGGAACTTTCCAACTTTTCACGCTAAACAGCTGAAATGATAATGAAATTAGTGGAACCTAACGCTAACCGCTAACATATTTTTAATTTGGTTTTATAATCGATTTAGTATTTTGGCTGTAAAACCCAGTCTGTCCGTTAATGATGCTCTCCTTGGATTGGCACAGGACGCACCAGAAGTGCAAGAAATTGGCATTCGTTATATCTCTTAATTTAAGGAAAAAGTACTTCTCCAGTAGGGGCCACGGGTTCTGGAACTCCTGGCCGTCAGCTTGAGTGTACGCCTCAACCGCAGCTGCTGGCGGCTCCCTAAAACAGCGTCAACATTCTCAGGGGGAACAGAAACGTCCTCACTCGGTTCACCTTCCATGACGTCGGTAATGATAAACAAGGCGACAATAATGAGCGCGACTACACGGTGACAGCGTCGCAGCTGAACTGAACGCAACAGTAAGAAGAGAAGAGAAAGAAGCCTCCAGTTTATCCTAAATCAGTATATATTACCCAAGATTTCCCCCAAATTTACGCATTTTTTAAATTTTTTCATAACTGACATTTATTTTTTTAAGTTTGTTTCTTGTCAGGTAGAAAATATCGAATTCTTATTATTAAATCCCGAGTTCAGAGAGTTGGAAATGGAAGATGCATTACTCTAAAATACCAAAAGGTTTCCCTAATAATTGTCCAATTACCCTACTTTAAGGCGTGATTTACCCCAAAGTGGAAGCCCTGGAATTATTGCGCCATGTGGCTCAACTTGTGCTGTGTCTGCCCACAACGAAGAAGAACAAACCTGTATGATTTTATTAGTGGACGTAAGTTAGCGGAGGAGGAACTACACTTAGCGGAAGCTAATTGATCCGTTTCTGTTTTTAAAGTTAGCGAAAGCGCTAATCCACTAACGAAAAAGTTAGCTTCGCTAATTAGCGACTGGCGGATTAGCGGAACCGTGCCCACCACTGTGTGTGTGTGTGTGTATATATATATATATATATATATATATATATATATATATATATATATATATATATATATATATATATATATATATATATATATATATATATATATATATATATATATATATATATATATATATAAAAAAACACTGATGGTAAATGTATCAAAGTGAGCAAAAACGTGTCAGCTTCTCATGGCTGTCCTGCTGATGTGAATTGCATCTCGACACACGTCAGCTGTTTACACACAATGGCTCGGAGCTAAAGGGACACAGGCAGGGACGAGGCTGTCGCTCCTAATTCCTCGGCCATGAGAGGAACAGAGAGGCCGACGGGGAGCCTGTTGAAACTAGGGCAGGTATATTGCCTTGTCTTCTTCCGGGGTCCCAGGTCGAACCCTCACGTCCTCCACGACGCCACTGTTACACATAAATAGTAAGTAGTGGTTAAAGATCAGCAAGTTTATTGCGTCTCAATCCTTCTTTCCCATCATGCCGATCAACTTGCCTTTTTGCTTTAAAAAATAACGGTCCGTCATTTGCTAAACAAGTAAAGAAAGTCATGTTCAATGTAGCACGTAAAGACTAAATCATCGTATAAGTAATATATATATATATATATATATATATATATATATATATATATATATATATATATATATATATATATATATATATATATATATATATATATACTTAATTAGGCTGAGCCAAGTGTTTAGTAATACATCAGCGTGCAGGGAGTGAGTGGTGCGCTGTAATTACTCGATGCAAATTACGATTCATAATTACGAGATTTGTTGCAGGAAGGCGACGCGTGTCCAGGATTATTATTTGTCTTTTTCCTTTACATGTGTGTGTGTGTGTGTGTGTGTGTGTGTGTGTGTGTGTGTGTGTGTGTGTGTGTGTGTGTGTGTGTGTGTGTGTGTGTGTGTGTGTGTGTGTGTGTGTGTGTGTGTGTGTGTGTGTGTGTGTGTGTGTGTGTGTGTGTGTGTGTGTGTGTGTGTGTGTGTGTGTGTGTGTGTGTGTGTGTGTGTGTGTGTGTGTGTGTGTGTGTGTGTGTGTGTGTGTGTGTGTGTGTGTGTGTGTGTGTGTGTGTGTGTGTGTGTGTGTGTGTGTGTGTGTGTGTGTGTGTGTGTGTGTGTGTGTGTGTGTGTGTGTGTGTGTGTGTGTGTGTGTGTGTGTGTGTGTGTGTGTGTGTGTGTGTGTGTGTGTGTGTGTGTGTGTGTCTGTCTGTGTGTGTGTGTGTGTGTGTGTGTGTGTGTGTGTGTGTGTGTGCGTGCGTGCGCGCACACAAGCCTATATAACACTCACCTGTTCCTTTGTCTACACTGAACATTCCCGGTTTCTCCTTAACTCAAAACTTAACTGGAAATCTCATAATTAATATTATATCTCCTCTCCTACTAAATCTGTTTTCTCAAGGTTAGGCGTTCTGTATCGTCGTCTGATTATTTTCCCCCTCCCATATGCTCTAAATATACAGGGGCTTTTTCGACCCCGAATGGAAGAGGCACCTCATGTTTGGGGAGGCTCCAAAAACACAGACCTTTTAGACAGGGTAGGGTCAACTCTCTTCTTCTTACTGACGGTGTTCTGTCTCTGAAATTCCGCCGCAATGTTGCCCCTCTTCCTATCTTCTTTTGATATGTTCATGCTGACTCCCCTTCTAAACTTGCTAACTGCAAGCCTCCATCCATTTCTCGGCCCCGCTGGACTCGACTTTCTACTCTAGCTCATCCCACTACCGTCTAAATCCTTTATGCAAAAGTTAACCATCATCTTCACTTTCTCATCCCTTTCAGTGGTAAACTCTGAAACAGCCTTCCATCGTCTGCATTTTCTCCTGCCAACGACTTGACTTTTCCCAATATCAAGACACCTCTCTATACTTCCTTTTATAGGAGCGGTGCTTAGCGGGATTTTGTTTATATTTTTTTGCCTTTGAGCAGCTTCCTTTAATTGAACAAAATTCAATCAGTTTCTTATAAATAATGTTGATACCCTCCGCGTATGTTATGCAACGGAACAGTTGTTTCAAAATTTTATTAATATTAAGCTTTCACACTTGTATAATTACACAGTGTCCTGTATTTCTCTCCGTGAATTTTTCCCATTTCAAGTTTTTGTTTGAAGGCAGAAAAGTATCCCTTTTAAAAGTGTTCTGTATCTAGTTTCAATACCCCCTTCAGTTACAAATTACAGAGGAAAAAAAATAAACGCTCGAAACTGTTATTTTTATTTTCTCTTAGTTTCAGTATTTGAAGTAATTGTAATTTTATCTCCAAACGCCTTGACATTTTTCTCAGCTGTGCCTTTACTATTCCGTCCGTCCGCTGTCAAAATCACTGCCGCCCCAGAATCAAATAGACTTTTCTCTTTTCTGCTCGGCCACTTTCCTCCCCTCCCATGTTTTTCTTTCCCTTGTTTTTCTTTCTTCTTTGACTCTCTTATTTTATGTGGCCTCTTTTATTTCATTTTCATACTGCTTTTCCTCTTGCTTCTCTCCATTCTTTTTATACCTTAAATTCACTTTTTTTCCTTGTTAATTCACTCATTCTCCTTTGCACTCCGTCTCTTTCTCATCATACTTCCTCCTTCTCTTTTTTTCCTCCTCCTCTTCTCTCCCCTTCTCTCCTCTCCTTTCCTTTTCTCTCCTCCACTTCTACATTTTGTGTACTCTTTCGTCTGTTTGTTCTTTTTCGCATTTTCTTAATTTTTTTACCTACCCTTACACCTCCTCCTCCACTTTCTCTTCTACCTGTGGATGAGCTCAACATCGAAGTAGACTTCTCGGTGACAGCAGTGTACGTGGTCAACTGACTCAGTTTTGCGGACGCAGAGGAAACGTTACTTCATTCCTAGCGCAACGGTAGCCACGGAACGCGCAGAGCCGGATACTCTATATGATTCTCGCGGGTATAAACGGCATTCAAATAATGCCAAAAGTCAAAACACCGACGAGTCATTCGTCTTTTTCAAAGAACAGTTACAACGCATCACCTTGTGCGGCATTCACCGGAGAATCAATAAGTTCTCCAGTTTTTGCAACAAAGCATTCAGCTTCAAGACTAGGTAGGAGAAGCTTTGTTGAACGGTACAGTCTGTTCATCCTTGTGGCGAGGACATAGATATCTTGGTTGCGTAGTGCACACCGGCACGTTTCGTCAAAAAGTCTTCTGCCGGCCTACTCTACAACTGATAGATCAAATAGAACAAGAAGAAATAACAATTTCAAGATAAGTGGTAAAAGATTCTCGTCGCACGAAGCCAAACACTTCTTCGATCAAGTCGTTAATGTTTGGAATTTTCTACCCTGTGATATCGTATGGAGTATGCATCACATGTGTGGGGGGCTCCACTCACACAGCTCTCTTGGACTAAGTAGAGTCAAAGGCATTTCGTCTCATCAACTCCCCTTCTCATACTGACAGTCTTCTACCTCTTAAACTCCGCCGCCATGTTGCCTATCTTTTTATCTTCTATCGATATTTTCATGTTGACTGCACTTCTGAACTTGCTAACTGCATGCCTCCCCCCCTCCCGCGGCCCCGCTGCACACGACTTTCTTCTCAAGCTCATCCCTATACTGTCCAAAACCCTTTATGCGAGAGTTAAACAGCATCTTGATTCTTTCATCCCCTTCACTGGTAAACTTTGAAACAGCCTTCCTTCATCTGTATTTCCTCCTGCCTATGACTTGACCTCTTTCAAGAAGTGTATCAAGACACCTCTCCATCCGAAATTGACCTCTCTTTTGGCCACTCAATACTTTTCACTTTGGGGGAGCAACAGTTAGCGGGCTTTTTTTTCTACATTTTCTTTTTGTTGCCCTTGAGTTGCTCTCTGTGCTGTAAAAAAAAAAAAAGCACTTACAAGATTTACCCGGGAATGCAGGATACAAAAGACTTAGCCTTGGCCTTCAGATATTTAAGCACTGAGAAAAATAGCCTCTCAGTCCCTAGGGGACGCGTCTAGATAAAATACAAGATAGAATGATTTAACGTAGGTCTAGGAGAAACTTGAATACAAAGAAAGAAGAACCTAAATGCCACTGGGATGCTCCTAGGCAATGGGTAATTCGGACTACATTTTGAAAACGAATCGGGGCGAGAAAGGGGGTGCGTGGGATGTGTGTGTGGGACACGAGACAGGCGGACGCCGAGAACAAGCCACAACGGACCTTACTATGTCCAAGAAGCTACTACTATTAATTTACAGTACACTATGTATGTGAATATATTCCTGATTATTAACAAGAAGGGGAAGGATTACAATTACACGTAATATTTCTACTGGTGATCCTGCTTTCTTATCTGACTCCTGGTCATCCTCGTTTAGCCGTTTCGATGAAACTTTTTATGTTGCCATTGACATATGTCTGGCACAAGTATTTGCTTTCTAAACTTACCTCCTACGGTTTATATCCCTCACTCTGTACTCTTATCTCTAGTTTCCTTTCCGGCCGTTCTATCTCTGCTGTGGTAGACGATCACTGTACTTCCCCTAAACCTATCAAAAGTAGTGTCCCACAGGGCTCTGTTCTATCTTCGACTCTCTTTCTGTTATTCATCAATGATCTTTCCACAACAAACTCTTCTATATATCCACTCGTACTGTGATGACTCTACTCTGCGTTATTCAACTCCTCTCAACAGAAGACCCTCCCGACAGACGTCAACTCCCTTGTTGTATAATTGTACAAGTCTTGTATAATATTGTGTTTCTGTATAGTCAGTGTCTTCACCTCACCATACCTACAAACTTAATTAACATTCACGCCGGTAGAATATGCATTTTCCTTTATCTATGGGTTGTGTTTAATTTATACACCTCACCTTACCTCGGAACACTTAACTTATGACAAAATGTACCCAGGTGTCATACTCGTATAAATTATATTGGCCTCAATGTTTTCACAGCTGAGTAACGTTTGTCTCAATATATTTCATTTGGTGAATGTTTTAGGGCACGTTCCGCATCGACAACACCGACCAGGCTACATATCATTAAATTATCCTTTCAGTGTATATTTTACAAGACTGTTTATGTGTGTGCGTGTGCGTGCGTGTGTATGTGCGTCTTTGTGTATGTCAGATGAAATAAATATCACTGTGTGCCCTCCATACGCACGCACTCACGCTCGTAATGTTCATATCATTTCGCGTCCAAAACCTGTCCAGGACGACGCATTTTTGTGTGTATATTTACATTCCATTTAGATACTGGCACACCCTCCTCTGTCCGACCCTCGGACCCGACCTGGTGAACCAGTAACGGGAGGGGCGGAGGTCGAGTTTCAAAAAGTGCGTGCGAAGTAACATGCGGGCAGTATTTATTTAAGTCGTACCCTCCGCACCTGAGGTTTTCGATACAAAAAAAAAAAACGACACACAGTCCGCGCTCTGCAGTAATACAGGGCTGGCACTCCTGTACCCTGTCTCACTCACCTCTGCGACCTGGTGGGACCTAAAAAGTGCGTGCGGCGGAGAGAAGAGAAAGAAAAAAAAAAAAAAAAGTGCATGTGCGGATGAACGGCGTATTTTTAAGTCGTACCCGCACCTGAGGTTTCAAGGATACAAAAAATGAAACGACAAACAGTCCGCGCTCTGCAGTAATACTTTCGGTCGTTTACGCCGGGTCTGTGCTGCATGTTTCCCCATGTTTTGATGACGTCACTCATTCATTCATATTTACCGGTGTGTTGTGTGCACTGAGTGAGGTATGATAATTATGATGAGTGTAAAAAGTTTACTGGTGGTGTGGTGGTGGAGATTCGTTGCGTTAAATGATAATGAAAACATAAAAAAATAATAATAATAATAATAATATAAATATAATAATAATGCTGCTGCATTGTATTGCTTTTTTTTTTTTTTTTAGTACGACTATTTTTTTTTTCAGCGCGCTTTTTGGTTTTGGGGGGTACGGTGAGGTGTGTGCGGTGGTACCACGGAAAAATTTTTTAGGCGCGGAAGTACAGGTACGGACTATATGTGTTTCGAGGTGCGGAGGAGCGGTACCGGACTACCCGATATCCAGTAACGCGCCCAGCTCTGTCCATTTCTAATGCACCGCCTGGGTGCCGTGTGCTGTGTGCACGTAGGGGGGAGGGGGTAAGGTGTCGTTGTGGATGTTGGCGTGACAGGCAAATGATGAAATGCTAGAAGGGTGACTGTGTGTGTGTGTGTGTGTGTGTGTGTGTGTGTGTGTGTGTGTGTGTGTGTCACACTGAAGCAAAATTATCGGCTATAATGGTTGACATTGGGCGCTGGATGGACTGCAAACAATTAAAACTTAATGAGAACAAGACGAGAGTGTTTGGTTATTGGTAGAAATTTTGATGTCAACAGACATCGTCACTTACAAGTGAATGGGGGAGCTATGAGTGTGAGTGACGGTGTGAGGGACTTGGGTGTGTTTTTAGACAGTAATCTATCATTCAAAATTCAAATTCAACACACAGTACGTATAGCAAATTATCATATGAAAAATTTATCTTTTGTGAAGAAATACCTTGACGAAAATCAAATGCTGATGCTCATTCACAACCATGTTATAAGCAGATTAGATTATTGCAATTCTCTATACTATGGTGTGCCTGACTATCTATTAAGAAAACTGCAACTAGTCATGAATCGGGCGGCTAGATTGATAAAAGGACTCTCACGCCGGGACAGGATCACTCCTGCTCTTATAGACTTACACTGGTTACCGATAAAAGCAAGAATAGTGTTTAAGAGATGTGTTATGGTGTATCAGTCTTTGAAATCGGGGAGGCCTAGATACATGAGGGAGTTGCTCAGTGATTTTCATGTCGATGCCAATGTGACCTTGCGACATAGTACAGAAGAGTACAGACTTGCAGAGCCTAGGTTCAATACTGAATCTGGACGTAGGGCGTTTAGCAGGAATGCCCCCCGCCTATATAATATGCTACCACTTAGTGTCAAGCAAGCGGATAATGTTGACATATTCAAGAAAACATTGAAGACTTTTTTGTTCGGTCAGTGCTATGATCTGGAAAGTAAGACTGTGAGAGAGCCCTACAGATGTTGAAAGGAAGATTGAGGGTGGGAGTATGGAGCGTCTACAAAGATGGAATACTCCCATGAAGGACTACACTCAAGTAAGTAATCAAGTGTGTGTGTGTGTGTGTGTGTGTGTGTGTGTGTGTGTGTGTGTGTGTGTGTGTGTGTGTGTGTGTGTGTGTGTGTGTGTGTGTGTGTTAACGCTGAAAGAAACTTGACCTGAGCAACGAAGTGTGTTTGTTTGTGTGTGTGGGAGTATAGGGGGGGGGGGGGGGTTAAAGTTGGACGGTATTATAATTTGTCAGGACTCTCCTGGTTGGACGGATCCCTCCCTGGCTACCATGGGCCTTGCCGGTCATAATCTCGTGCGACTTGTTTCTGTATTATTTGCCTTAGCTCATCTTATACTGGGTGGACAGTTATGGGAGGTACCATACTCCTTGTAAAACTCACATCTGTTTGTCAAAACTCAGGGATTCAAAAATAATGTAGAAATTATGAAGAGTATAGTTGAAAGAACAGTTATGAAATGCTTAAACCAATTCTTACACGTAATTGTCATTTGCACGAGATATTGAAACTTAAATAACATATTGTTCCAGAGTATAAGTAAAGCCGCTGGAGAACGATAGTTTTATAGACATAAACGATTTTTTTATTTATTAAGATGTCGCGTTCCTTTCGGAGCGGCGGGCGCCTGGTCTTGTCACACTGGCCGTTGCTTGCTGGCGCTGGCGTGATTGGCATGTCATGCCCTCATCCGTGCTTATAAGGTTCCCTATAACAAACATTTTCTTATGTACTTCAGCTTTTTCGTTTTTCGTGTCTCATATATTCTTAGGGTTTTCGCTCATTCTGTTACCAATTAATATTTTATGGAAACTATGTAACGTAGGCAGAGTAAAATGTGGTAATCTGACCATTATTACAGGGTACAAAGAATGAGTAGCCTGCTCATTTATCGCCATGTTAACATATGACTATTGTTGGGATACTGAAAAAAAAAATTAATAGATGCAGCAGAGAAAATGAAAAAAAGAAACATGTACTTCAACCATGCACCATTGATGGGATACAGAGTAAGCTTCTTGCATGCGATTACTGAATGGTTGTAGTGCCAATGACGCAACAAAAATATGTACGCTGCAGAGCAATTATTATTTCCTTTATTCTTATATAAAAACTACTTTTTTTAAATACACGTATATTTTTTATAGTTTCATCAATTACTTGTCATATTTCTGTATCTTTTTTTTTTACTTTCTTCAGTTGCTTTATAAAATATTCAAATGTCAAAGTAGGTATAAGTAACTGGAGAAAGTGTAATGACCATACCATGAGTGTAGAAGAATCTCTGAATGTATGGTGAGCGAAAATAATCTATGACTGAAGGACTTATCACGTGTTTGCGGAAATATATATTCTCATGATAGGCAAGGGCTTTGTGAGGGGACGTGAAGAAATGCTGGAGAGTAGAAAAGGTAAGAATGCTTGCTACATGGGGACGTTGACTAGAGAAAGTGATAGAGCAGAAAAGGTAGGGCAGATAGGAGAATGAAAGGGGTAAAGTATATGAAGGAGTTAGAAGGAAAAGGATGCAGCGAAAGAAAGATGGAAGGAGAAAAGGATAGAAAAGGGTGAGATAAGAGAGAGAGAGAGAGAGAGAGAGAGAGAGAGAGAGAGAGAGAGAGAGAGAGAGAGAGAGAGAGAGAGAGAGAGAGAGAGAGAGAGAGAGAGTGGCTGCAGAGGGGAGGGAAGGTAAGGGACTGGAGGGAGGGGGGGGCGTCTCTGTTGACACACATAATACTCTGCGAGGCGACGAAATGGCCGTCAGGAGGCTCAAGAAAAATTGAGGCTCATCCCAGTTATTCTTCTCCCTCTGGCGGCAGCTGGAGGTAAGTGGTGATGTATGGTAGTAGTGTTGTTGTTGTTATTGTTACTGTTGTTGTTGGTGGTGGTGGTGTTTGTGGTAGTAGTAGTAGTAGTCTTGGTGGTGGTGGGGATGGTAATGGTGGTGTTGGGAGAGATCTTAGTATTGATAATAGGTATCCTGGTGTTTATGGTGTAGAGTTGATAATGATAATGGTCGTTTTGGTAGCTGGAATGGTGGTTATGGCATTGAAATTCGAAGTGTTGTTGGTTATGTCGGTGGTAGAGAGACGAATGTATACTTGTAGTGCTGGAAGGCATGGAAATAATGGTGGTAGTCAGAAAGGCCTATTCGTAGTGGTGGTAGTGGTGATGTAATGGTGGTGGGTGCGGGACTAGTGGTGCCAAGATATGATAATTGTTGTAGACGTGAGACATGCTAAGCGATGGTGGTGATGGAGGTGGTGGTGGTGGTAGCAAATGTAGTTCTGGCTGTGGTGTGGTTTAAGGTTACAGTAAGCAGAAGGTAGGAGGCCGCCAAGAAAATGTCACCAAGAATCATGCCTTTCTCTTTCTCGCTAAGGCGGGGCCAAGACGGGCGGGCTTTTCTCACCTTTCCGTACCTACCTTGAACCCTTCGTCCCGCATCGGAAAGTAATCTTGAGGAATGCTGCCGCTGTCCGTGTTGCTCCTCTCTTCCTCTTGTCTCGTGTTTCCTCACGCCCGGGAAAAGAGTTGGAAAGAGTCGCCCGTTACACAAACAAGAAAAGAAAAATTCGCCTGAAACACAAACAAGGGAAGAAAAATTCGTTTGAAAGACAAGCTGCGAAAGAATAAAGTTGCCTGAAACACAAACAGGAAATGAAAAAGAATCCTGTAACGTACGGGCAACGGAAAACTCTACGGGTATATCTATTACTATTTAACTTAGGCAATTACGTGTACGAATAACGACTGATTCCGTGTTCGTTTAAGAAAAACAAGTAACGAAATGCAATACCATCGTAAGCCCATACGTAAATTATTTTGAGAAAGGTAAAAATATAAATATATCAATACAAACAGCAGGAAACAAATAGAATGAAAAGTATTAACACCAAAATCATTAATGTAGAGAAAAATATGTATTCTTTTTAGCATAATTATGGAAGAAATGCTTCATAACATCATTCAAGTCGCTTTTAATTATTCCATCGATATCGTTTTAATTAAAGAGATGATTAACACGTATATGTACTGGACGAGGCCTCCACCAAGTACATCATCCGCCTCGCTAATTGGCGCCGATTTAACGAGGAAAACAAGTGACGGGGGCGCCATGCTGCCGTCCCATCGCCAAATAATGACGGCCTTAAAAACAATTAGCAAGACTTTGGTTTGTTGTTCATTCTTAGGAGCCAATTAATTTAGTGACTCTGCTCATCGGTGACCTGAAAGAGATGTCTCCTGAGCTCCTGGCGCAGCAGAGTCCTCACTGACCTGCTGATACTGCTTCTGTAGCTTCTGTTGTGAGTGGTGCCAGCTCCTGCTGTTATCCTTTTTACGACTTATATTTTTGCTACACGTGATATTTCTGCTGTTACTCTCGTTACGTGTTTTTTTCCTTGTATTTCTACTTTTTTTTTTATTTTTTATTTTTTTTTGCCTTAGTCATGCTCTCACTTATGCGGTTGCTTGTGTTGCTCCGATTTGTACTCCTACTCTTACAATTGATAGTTCAGCTTTTTCTTTCTGTTTGTGTTCCAGTTAATCCTGTTACTTTTGTTTTTTATTGGAGTTTTAATCGTTTAAGTACATAACTCTTTACTCTTGCTGCTCAAATTGTTTTTCCCGTTGCTCCTAGTGTTACTTTTCTCTACTGCTACGCCTGTTTGCCTCGCTGTTACTCATGCATCTGCTCTTCCTTTTCTCACGCAGTTTTGTACTTGTTTTCCCGACTGTTGTTACCCTTTTCCTCACCCACCTCTGTTCTGAAGTGGTGTTTGTCTCCATCCAGATGTGTTTGCTTTCTTATTTTCCCATTCTTTGCTCTTCCAGTTTTCTCTGCCATCACAAGATAATTAAGTTGGGATTAATTTCACTTGGTTGGAATATCTAGAGAGTACGAGGCACTAATTTTTTATCCGTCAAATTCATTTCCTTGTTTCCGCTATCCGCCCAGTAATAAGTCTTCTAACCCCTTGCATGCAGAGTGTCGGTAACTACCTTTCCCCTCTCCTCCTCCTCGTGCCCTTCCTCCCTCCCTCCTTCCGCCCCAGGTGCCGGTGTTGTCAGAAATGGAAGTATATATAAAGTTTTCGCGTTGGGGAAAGGCTCGCCCATTGCCTTCATCCTGTTAGGGCAGCGAGAGCAGGGAAACAGCCGCGTCCAAGAGCCTTTTCGAGTGAGTTTGGGAGCGGTGGTTGTGCCGGCGTGTAATGGGGGAATTTTAAATGGCCTGGGAAGAGGTTAGCACACACACACACACACACAGAGAGAGAGAGAGAGAGAGAGAGAGAGAGAGAGAGAGAGAGAGAGAGAGAGAAAGAGAGAAAGAGAGAGATGAGAGAACCGCTCTTAAGAGATGGCAATAGCTGCTGGTGGGTTTAGTTTTAGTGGGGTTAGTTGTCATGTGTATATGAACCCAAGACTTTCCATCTTTACTTCCTATCCTTCCTTCTATATTTCCTTCATTCATTAATTTCTTCCTTCTTTCCTCTTTCATCCTTCTATCCTTCCTTCATACATTAATATCTTCCTTCCTTCCTATCTTTCATCCGTCTATCCTTCATTCCTTCATTCATTTCTTCCTTCCTTCCTCTTTCATCCTTCTATCCTTCCTTCATACATTAATATCTTCCTTCCTTCCTATCTTTCATCCGTGCATGAGTCATGAGGAGAAAGTTTGTGATTGTGTGTTTATTTTTTGTTTTACGTTAGTTTACGTTAGCACCATTAGGCTCTCAAGATGAGGCCTATTGGTCGGGCCCAGCCTGGTATTGAAACAGACGCCTTGGCTTGGCTTATGTTGCCCCCGGAGCTCCACTTGATCCTTTTGAAAGGATTCTGCTAGGGCCGAGTTGAAAGGTGGTTATCAGCACAGCATGTGGGTCATCTTTTGTCACTTAGTAATGACTTAAAAATGTCAGCTGATAACGGCTGGTGGAACTTGAACCCAGATCTCCAGATCGCCCGCCGTGTTTTTCACTACGGCCTCATCACGGGTTATACTCACAATCGCCAGCAAGTACCCTCGCAATTTGAGCAAGACTCTTTAGTCGATCTCTGGGTACTGCCAGGACCTCACACACCACACCCCATCCCGTTTGCTCAAGGGGGGGGACAGTAACCGCTCCTACTCTGCGGGAAAAGCCTGACCTCAGAGGGGCTCGAACCACTGCCTGCCACGCCGCGAAGCCTGGCAGCGCAGCGCTTAACTGACTGAGCTATTGGAGCATGTGTGTGTGTGTGTGTGCGTGTGTGTGTGTGTGTGTGTGTGTGTGTGTGTGTGTGTGTGTGTGTGTGTGTGTGTGTGTGTGTGTGTGTGTGTGTGTGTGTGAAAGGGGAGCAATGAATTGATATTATAGAAAATACCTGAAGTGAAATTTTAAATACTGTTTTCATTTCATTTTCACTACTACTACTACTACTACTACTACTATTACTACTACTACTGCTGCTGCTGCTGTTGCTGCTGTTGCTGCCAAGAATGTATAACAAAACAAGAACAAGAACAAAAATCAACGAGAAAAGAAAAAGACTAGAAAAAAGATGAAGAAATGTTGAATTATGAACACCCCGCCCCACCCCATCCTTGAAAAGTAACGTGCAGGTGGTGGTGGTGGTGGTAGGTGTATTCACAGCTCCCTTCACTTTGCCTTCCACTCACGGCCTCTAGGAGAAAAAAAAAGCGAAAAAGTAGCAGGAGTCAATGACGTGCGTGTGTGAAAGGCAGAATAGTCAGCACTCAACACTTAAGCCTCAGTGACGGGGAACAAAAGCCGGCCAGGCTCCCTCACTCCCTTACTGCCTCCCACCCTTACTCCATCCTCTCCCTCATCTCCCTTCCTCAATTTCCTTTCCTCCTTCCAACCTCCCTACCTCCTTATCATCTTACTGCTCCCCCTTCTCGCTTCCTTGCTCCATCTCTTCCCCCTCCCTACCTCACTCCCTTCCTTTATCGTTTGCTCCATCGTTACCTATCTCCTTTCCTCCCTCCTTCCTTATCTACATGTCTACTCTAGTTTCTACTTCACTCGTTTTCACCTTCACTCAGTATATTCTTCCCTCCTCGCTCTTCCTCTTTCTTTTCCATCATTTTCTCTCACTTCCCTCCTCCCTCCCACATCATCTCAATCTTCCTTCTCCTTCCCTTCCTCTCTCCCCTCTATCTCCCAACCTTGCCTTCTCCATATGTTTCATCCCTTCCTCACTCACTCACTCACTCACTCGCTCATTCATTCAGTCCAAGAAAGAAAATCTCACACCTGACGAAAGAAGTTTTATTTACATATTTTTTTTCCTTTCATTAGTATTTTTAGCCTTTCATCTTCAAGGGCTTCCGGCGGAGGGCTTTAGGAGTGTGGCCGTAATGACTTCATCTCTAAGGCGGGTTCAGTTCTCTTCTTTAGGCGGCTTTAGTTCTCCTCTTTTCGCTCTGCACTACACAAACATTCCCAGCAGTTCTCTCTCGCGCTTGAACCCTCTCCACCTCAGTCCCAGCAGCAGCAGCACTCGCCTCCAGCCTTCCCTCCCTCTCCACTACTGTTTCGCCCTTTTCTATTCCCTCCCTCAGGCGATAAAGTGGCTGTGCCCTGACCCGCGCGCCAAAGAATGCTTCCCACCATTAGAAAATTCCCAACGTAATTGCACTGTTACTATGCTGGGTTTATCGTTCTCGCGCCCTCTCTCTCTCTCTCTCTCTCTCTTTTTATTTTTTATTTAAACGTGTTCAGTACATTAGTACATGGCAGTATTATTTGTCTATGCTAAAGTTCCCCCGACCGTTGGGGAGCTATTTAAAAGCTTCTGCCGATTATATTATACAATTATTATACAATATATTATACAATTATATATATACATGTTTACGGTGGGTGTAGGAGTAGCCACCTGTGGGACGCAACCTTCATCTGCTGAGTGGACAGTTGTGTCACATCCACATCAGCAGTGAGGTTGTTCCACCACACCACCGCTGCGATGGAGAAGGCACGTTGGTGGGTGCTGGAGCGGGCCATTGGCACTTCCAGGAGGGAGGCGTTGCTCAGCACCGTTCTCGTGCTGCGCTCAGACCTCCTCCAGGTAGCCCTCAGGTCCGTCAGGTGGGGCACTAGGCCCACTTGTGCACCGTCAGGGCAGCGACGCGGCGACGGTGCTCCAGGCTATTCAGCTGGTTCGTGGCTGGTCTTGCCCTTCCTTCGTGTGGGTGTTGTTGTTGTTGTTGTCGCTGTGTCTCCCACTGGCTCGGTCGGTGGTGCTGGGTGCCGTTGATGAGGCGTTCAGCCCTCCTCTGCACCTTGTCTAGCAGGTTGAGGTGGCAGCGGGCGCTGGCCATCCAGGTGAGCGGTGCATACTCCATCACTGGACGGACTTGTGCCTTATAGTGGTGTTCAGGCCTTCAGCATCGAGGAGGTTCTTCATGCGGCGCAGGAGGTTCACCTTCTGGGAGGCTTTTTGCGCCACCCTTTCAAGGTGACGGTCAAACCGCAGCTGGGAGTCCACATCCACGCCCAGGATGTCGACGCTGGACTGCAGAGGGATGGTGTCATTCCCGAATCTCAGTCTGCCGTGGAGTTGCCTCGCGTCCTCCCGAGAACGTGATATTACCATGGCCTGGGTTTTGTCAGGGGCAAACCTGACTTGCCACCTCTTTCCCCAGGCCATTATGTCTGCCAACTGTCTGTTGACGGACTCTATCATGTCCTGGGCTTCCTCCCTCTTGTATGTTCTGGAGAGGGTGCAGTCGTCGGCGTAAGCGCTTGCTGCCGGGATGGTTTGCATCCCGGCATCTCTCTCTCTCTCTGTCATTATTGTTTTTTTTTATCTCTTCGCAATGGTTTCTGTTATTTTTTTGTTGACATTTTTTGTTTTTTTTTTTTTTTTATTTTGTTGTTCTACCTTTTGTTTTCATATTTTACATATTCATCATCATACTCATCTGCTTTTTCGTCGTTTATTCCAGGACCTGTTGTTGCTTCAAGTCAATACTTTTTTCCTAAAGTTTTACTACCCTTACTACTACTACTACTACAACTACTACTACAGCTTCCACTAATACTAATACTAATACTGATGATGATGATGATGATGATGATGATGCGACGGTTTATTTACCCCTCAAATGCTTGACTCTCCTGCTCTCCATCAGTCATCGGTGCAACAGCGGTGGAAAAAATCAATGTTACATCACCTCGAACCTCAAGGGACCCGGGGAGAGGGACAGGTGATGAGAAATAGGTGGAACACAGGAGAAAAATGAGACGCTTATGTAAGGCAGGTATGGGAAGCTTCCTAGTGAGGGGAGGGAATAGTAATTAGAGGGTCAGGTGAACCTTTACGACCCGCAGAGGTATAAAGGAATGGGCAAAAAGGCACCGGCATACTTTAGGCTCCCTAATCACATGTATAATGCAGGACGCTTGAGCCCTGACCCGACGAGGGGGAAGCTACCAAGGATAGAGAGGAAGGAAAGATAAGCGTTCTTAGCGAAAAATTGTTTACAGTGAGTGGCTGTTCAAAAGAAAAGTCAAACAGCAAGAGTTTAGGTGGGAGGAGGAAGGCGAATAGTACTGATATTTAAAATAATAGTAGTGTTGGTGATAATAGCAGAACCAGTAGGTATGAAAATGAATGTGTCTGTGTGATAGTGATCGCATAAACGAGCCGTGAGGTGGCGATTGTTGTGACTGTTGATGGAAGAGGAAAGTAAAACAAGTAAGGTTGATAATGATTGTAGCGTTAACGGCAGATGCTGTTGAAAAATAATGATAGAGATTTTAGGACACCAGCATTCTCCACGATGAACCAAACTAAACAGATTGTATGGCTGGGCAGAACAATGGCAGATGGAGTTCAGTATCGGGAATTTTCTGAGTGTAGTAGGAACAACCCCTCACATAACTTTTGCTTAAATGACACTCCCTTCCGCAGGTCTAGGTGTGAGAGGGATGTAGGGGTCTTAATGAGCTCTGATCTCCGTCCAAGGGCACAATGCATTCAAGCTAGAAATCAAGGAAACGGGGTACCGGGATTCACTTTAAGGAGTGTAAGCAACATAAGTGACGAAGTCATCTTCAAGCTATAATTAGCAATAGTTAGACCTTATCTTGATTACGCGGTTCAGTTCTGGTCACCTTACTATCGAATGGATATAAAAAGTTAGTATCGGTACAGAAAAGGATGACAAAGTTGATTCACGGGTTAAGAAACTTGCCATATGAGGAAAGACTTGAACAATCAAACTTCCATTCTTTAGAAAGGCGAAGGTTGCCACGAGACTTGGTCGAAGTGTATAAATGGATGAAGGGCCTTAATAAAGGGGATATTAATAAAGTGCTGATGGCAAGAGAACCGTGCTGGACACGTAGTAATGGGTTTAAACTGGATAAATTCAGATTCAACAAGGACAGGCAAACAATGGTTTACTAACAGAGTGGAAGATGAGTGGAACAGGCTTGGCAGCCATGTTGTGAGTGCCAACACAATTGTCACATTAAAAAATATAATAGATATATTCACGGACAGTGATGTTAGGTAGGGTTAGGTTTACAGGAGCTGCCTTGTACAGCCCAACCGGCCTCTTGCCTTACGTTCTTATGTTCTTTTGTTCTTATATTATATTTGAGGGTGATCGCAGATGATAAGGATAATGCAGCGATGGTAATAAGATATAGGACAGAAATTGGAAAACTGAAGATAATAGGAGATAATGGAAAGTGTATAATGCTCAAAATATTAATAATAATAATAAATAATAATAGTTATGTGAACAGTAAGTGACATATTGGTATATCGGTATGTAGATGACTCGTGATAGTAATAGCAGTAGTAGTAATGAGAATAATGCGAATGATAAAGTAAATGAAAAAACAGATTAGGTGCGAAGAACATAACCAAAGTCAAGGCGAGGCAGCCGAGGTGACGTGTTCTGAGGCGCCGAGAAAAATTCTTAGCGGGAAGAGATGAACTGTAATTAGGTGTTAGATGAGTCTGTGTGTTTAATAGAGCAAGTTAATAATGAGGAATAGGAGGACAGGAAACATAAGAAAGAGGGAGATGAGTAGGAAAAGGAAAAATAAGAGGTGGAAGAAGAGAAAGGAAAAAAGAAAAAAGAAAGATAAGGTAAAACGATGAGGGCAAAGAATGAGGTAAAAAGATGAGGGACTGCGGCAAGAAAGGAGAAACATACTGATAAGGGACATAAAGACGACTTATTCTTCTCAACACACCTGCTCCTCCTTACCTGATACGAAGTCTTAGTGTGTGTGTGTGTGTGTGTGTGTGTGTGTGTGTGTGTGTGTGTGTGTGTGTGTGTGTGTGTGTGTGTGTGTGTGTGTGTGTGTGTGTGTGTGTGTGTGTGCCCGCGTGTGTTTTCCTCTAAGTTTGTACGTTTTGTGTTTTTCCATCTTTTTTTTTATCACTGACTAAATCCCAACAATGCCCAACCATTTTTCTGCCTTCACCTTAATCAATTCTCCTTTACCTCCACCACATCCTCCTCTTCCTCCTCCTCCTCCTCCTCCTCTTCTTCTTCTTCTTCCCTCTCCTCCTCCTCCTCCTCTGTCATAAGGGAGGCCATCCATCTTTCCCCTCGTCGTCCCTGTCATAACTTTCTTCTTCCCCTTCCCTTGCCACCCTTTCTCCTTCCCCCTTTTTTTTCGGTCTCATCCTTCAGAGTTGTCGTTACGGTGAATTGAGAGGAGGAGGAGGAGGAGGAGGAGGAGGAGGAGGAGGAGGAGGAGGAGGAGGAGGAGGAAGAAGAAAGAGAAAGTTAGAGTTAGCGTTTGCTATAGGAGGAAGCATGAGCTGAAGAAAATAATACGAGACGAAAATTGAAAAGAAGCTCAAGAACAACTATCTCTGAACAAATAAATAAAAAGTAGAATCCAAGATACCAGACAAAGACTTTGCCACTTACTACATTGCTCTTGTATCGACAGTTACACGTTTTCTTTCATCTGAACTTTCTCTTTGTTGAGCGACTCTGCATCACCGTCTCTGTTAATCTGGCCTTACCACTGCACAGCTGGAACAAGAAGAGCGACAGTTTGCATTATGAAAGGTACGAGTGAGACGCAGAAAATGTATCCTAAACGAACGGAAAAGTTAGTAAAACAAGAAAAGGATACGCTTGCTGAGTCAGTATGAATGAGCGAATAGAGGAAGATCGACAAGAACAAATTCCGAGGCAAAAATGTCTTGCAGAATTAAAATTCCATGGTGGAAGTTCATAAATGACTACGAAGATATAGTTGAACCTGGAGGACGTTGACCCGAAAAATAGAAAATAAAAATAAAAAATAAAAACGTATTGCAAGTTAGTTACAAACCATTTGTGTGACAAATAGTAGTGAAACAAAAGATAATAAGTAATAGATAAAACAAAGCATTAAAGGACTCGATAAAACAAATCCGTTCAGGCAGGCGATAAAAGCACTAAAAGAGGAAAGCCAGCGAAACGGAATAAAAAAGTTGGAAGGAAATAACAAAGGCGGCGGCGCGCCAGATTAAGGCCATAAATCCATATCGAAGAAAATAAAGAATTATTCGGGAGAGGGTAACGACGGGAAAATATGAAGATAAAGGAAGAAATGAAACGATAGCGGCGAAATTAAGGGAGAAAACGAACACGAAGAAAAATAGTGAAGGATAAAAGATGACGGGGAAAAAAAAGAAAATCTTACGGGGTAATAAAAGAGGAAAGCTGACTGAGGAAGAGAATAAACGATGACGGGAAAAAAAAGGAGAGATGCTAGAGGTTATTGGAAAGCATACAGGAAAGGACAGGCTGATGGAAACAAAGGAAACCTAAATGGAAAGTGAAGGACATATGTCCGAGGGAATAGGAAAAAAATAAAGAAAGGGAAGTCGACAAGGGTAAACAAAAATATTACGCAAATAAAAAAAAAATAAAAAAAAAGAGAAAAGAACACATGAGCCGTGAAAACAAAACTCGAGAGACAGGAAAAACAAACCTTTTATATAGAAACTGGAAGTGGAGGATTGTAAAATATTGGAAGTGAAAATGTTAAGCTTGATAAAGCCGGGGAGTGCCGTAATGCAAAGGAAGTAATGCCTAGCAAAGATAAATTATGAGATTCGGGCAGCCAATGAGGCCAAAAGCGATCCCAAGGGCTTCTCCAAATTGTACAGAACGAAAACAAGGGACAGAATTGGACCGTTGAAAACAAACACTGGTGAGCTCGTTGAGAATGGAGAAGATATGAGTCAAATGTTGGATGACTATTTCGTCTCAGTTTTCACGCAGGAAAATCTAACAACCATTCCGGAGAGAGTTCAGTTATATGAGGGCGAAGAGAACGACATGTTGAGGGATGTGATAATCACTAGGCAAGTAGTCCAGGATGAGATTGGTAGGTTGAAGAAAAATAAATCGCCGGGCCCAGACGATGTATTCCCACGGGTTCTAAAAGAATGCAAGGAGGTCCTCAGTGGCCCACTTACCGATATCTTTAAGATGTCGGTAAATTTTGGGTATGTGCCCAATCAATGGAAAGTAGCTAATGTGACGCCGATTTTCAAAAAGGGAGACAGGTCAGCCACCTCAAATTATCGCCCAATTAGCTCAACATCAGTTTTAGGAAAGATGTTGGAGTCAATTATAACCGGGAGCATTCGGGACCATCTAGAGAAGCATAATTTAATTCATGATTCACAGCATGGGTTCACGAAGAGTAGGTCTTGCCTTACTAACCTGTTGTCCTTCTACATTAAAGTATTCGAGGCGGTTGACCGAGATGAAAACTATGACATACTGTATCTAGATTTCAGTAAAGCGTTCGGCAAAGTTCCCCATCACCGGCTGTTACTAAAATTACAGGCGCACGGCGTAGATGGGAAAGTTTTGAACTGGATCAGGGCGTGGCTTAGTGATAGGAAGCAGAGAGTGCAAATCAATGATAAAAAATCTGAATCTGAATGTTACGAGTGGAGTCCTACAGGGTGCTTTATGTTATTTATATCAATGACTTGGACACAGGAATTAGTATTGACGTCAGTAAGTTCGCAGATGATACCAAGATCGGTAGAGTAATCCAATCAGACAGGGACACTAGGGTTCTCCAGGATGAGCTTGACAGACTATATGATTGGGCGGGGAAGTGGCAGATAGAATTCAATGTCGGGAAGTGTAGCATTCTGAGTGTAGGTAGGAATAACATCTCTCACAATTACTCCTTAAATAACAAATCTCCTATGAGCAGGTCTGGGTGTGAGAGAGACTTCGGAGTCTTAGTCAGCGCTGCCCTCCGTCCTAGGGCTCAATGCATTCAGGCTAAAAATCGGGCAAACAGAGTACTTGGTTTCATCTCAAGGAGCGTAAGCAACAGGAGCCCTGAAGTCATCCTCAAATTTTACTTAGCACTAGTTAGAACTCATCTCGATTATGCAGTTCAGTTCTGGTCCCCCTACTATAGAATGAATATCAAGATATTAAAATCTGTACAAAGGAGGATGACAAAGAGTATTCAGGGGGTGAGAAACTTGCCCTATGAAAATAGACAGAAGCATTTAAATCTACTCTCTCTAGAAAGGCGAAGGTTGCGAGACTTGATCGAAGTCTATAAATGGATGAAGGATTTTAATAAAGGGGATGTTAATAAGATTTTGGTAGTAAAAGAGCCAGGTAGGACACGTAGCAATGGTTTTAAGTTAGTCAAATTCAGATTTAGCAAAGACATAGGCAAGAATTGGTTCACCAGTAGAGTGGTAGATGAATGGAACATGCTTGGCAACCATGTTGTGGGTGCCAATACCAAGATACATTCAAGAAGAGGTTGGATAAAGTCATGGATAGTGAGGTAAGGTGGGGTTAAGAGCACAGCAGACTCATTATGTTCTTATGTTCTTATGTAAAGATATCAGCAAAAGGACCAGAAAATAATATGTGGTTTTTTTTCTACTGTTCTTGAGACTATTTTTTTCGGTGGTATATATATATATATATATATATATATATATATATATATATATATATATATATATATATATATATATATATATATATATATATATATATATATATACCTATATATATATTAAAAGTAACTTAAGTAACTGTAGAAGTAGTAGTAGTAGTATATAAAAAGTAGTAGTAGCAGCAGTAATAGCAACGAAATTTATAATAATATAATTATAATAATAATAATAATAATAATAATAATAATAATAATAATAATAATAATAATAATAATAATAATAATAATAATAATAATAATAATAATAATAATAATAATAATAATAATAATAATAATGATAGTAGCAGTACTAGCAGTTGCAGCAGTAGTAGTAGTAGTAGTAGTAGTAGTAGTAGTAGTAGTAGTAGTAGTAGTAGTAATAGTAGTAGTAGTAGTAGTAGTAGTAGTAGTAGTAGTAGTAGTAGTAGTAGTAATAGTAGTAGTAGAAATAGTAGTAATATTATTATTATTAGTAGTAGTAGTTATAGTAGTAACAACAGTAATAGTAACGATAATGATGTTGATAATAATAATTATAATAATGATAATTCTAATATAATAATAATAATAATAATAATAATAATAATAATAATAATAATAATAATAATAATAATAATAATAATAATAATAATAATAATAATAATGGTAGTTGGATTAGTAGTGACATTACTTGCAGTAGTAGTAGTAATAGTAGTAGTAGTAGTAGTAGTAGTAGTAGTAGTAGTAGTAGTAGTAGTAGTAGTAGTAGTAGTAGTAGAAGTAGTAGTACACTCGCCTGCGCCAGAACGGGCTGGGCCGACCATCAGGCCCCACCTGGAAGAAGCCTTGGGCCGACCATCAGGCCCCACCAGGAAGATGCCTACCGGCGAAACAGGCAGCGACGTAAAAAAAAAAAAAAAAAAAAAAAAAAAAAGTAGTAAACGTAGTAATCGTAGAGGGTGTTTCATTTATGGGAGTAGCCATAAACTAGTAAGAGTAGCAGCAGGAACCCGTGTTTTACATGGGTGATGGAGGCAATACATGTTACATCACTCTTTCATCTCTATTATTAAATTATTCGATTAACTTTTCATGGTCGAACAGAACGTAAAATCTTTTAATGTTATTTTTTATAGTGCCATCAATTTGCATGTGTCGATATGTGTTCTATGCTACTGTTTTTTTGTGTGTGTGTATGAGTGTATATGTGTGTGGGCGGGGGGAGGGTGAGAGCACAAACACGAACAAAGGCATTTTCATTACTTCTGCATTTCACATTCCGTACATTACATTTTCGTCCCCTTCCACATTGTCATATTTTCGCCATTCTGGAACGGAATATTGATATGACTATTCATATGATACAAGTTTTTTTGTTTTTTTTTGTTAGAAACGTGGACATTATGTTAACGATCACGTTAATATCAATGTTAGCTTCGTCGTTCAGTGATCGAATTTATCTGTTTAATAGTGCGTGATCGTAATAATAATCATCTTAAGTCATAACTTGCGAAAATTCTATATTGAGACGATCAAGAAGTGCAAAATAAATATAGATAACTAAACACTCCTACAAATCCACTAAAACGTTGTGTTGCCTGAAATGAAGGTGCGTCGCACCTCCACCATACTTATTGAGTCTTTTTCATTTTGGCTATAGATCAACACAGTATGAGTAGGAGTTACCTTACTAATGATGAAGAATAACGAATTATCTGGACTAAAATGTCAATCGACATTTACCTCGTATGCAAGCAATATTTTTTAATCGGACTCTTCTGAAAATTTGGCAATAATCATGATATTATGAGTAGGAGTTACCTTTCTAATGATCAAGAATACCTAGATATCTGAACTAAAAAAAAAGAGAATCGATATTTACCTCGTAGGCAAGTAATATTTTTTAGTCGGACTCGCTGAAATTTTCCCGTTATCATATTCCACACGGCGGCTGCCTGCACGCGCCGCACGAATGCCGCGTTTACGGCGAATATTTGCGTGTTAGCGTTGTCACGCGCGTAGCGGTGGTGAGCGGCGCCTGGCATATGAGTGTGTGTGTGTGTGTGTGTGTGTGTGTGTGTGTGCCAAAATATGTATAATGATAAATGGCAAGAAGATGGTCGGACAGCTCCTCCCACATACACACGCATGCACGCACACTAAAAAAAAAAAAAAAACGGATGAACACACACACTCTCTCTCTCTCTCTCTCTCTCTCTCTCTCTCTCTCTCTCTCTCTCTCTCTCTCTCTCTCTCTCTCTCTCTCTCTCTCGCTCTCGCCCTCGCTCTCGCTCTTGCTCTCACGCACACATGCACACACACATACACACAGGCTGTGTGTTTGTGTGTATATATATATATATATCTCTATATATATATATATATATATATATATATATATATATATATATATATATATATATATATATATATATATATATGCAAAACTTCGTTCTTTTCTGGCTATTCAACATCAACAATAACATTAGTATGATCATCAACAACAATAACGTCAATAATTATAAAAGTGATCAATAATAATAAAAGAATAGCGAGTAAATGATACACGTGGACTACTTTCATAATTATTATAATGTTTCCTTCAACAATGACACCAGTGCATTTATTAGTTTTCCGATAATGTAAAAAGAACTTTGTCCGTCACGAAAGACACATCGTAATCTCGTAACATCGTAACATCGTAATGCCTGCTGGCGCGTAAAAAAACCCGCTCTGCTATGGAATATGACGTACCTGCCTGACGCGACTCCATTAATATGACTCCTTTATGAGGATGGCTACTTAAGTCAGCGAGAGAGAGAGAGAGAGAGAGAGAGAGAGAGAGAGAGAGAGAGAGAGAGAGAGAGAGAGAGAGAGAGAGAGAGAGAGAGAGAGAGAGAGAGAGAGAGAGATTGACATAGATTTACATAGAAAATCAGACCACACAGACCCCATGGTCCAGACTTGGTGGTCTGTCCTTAAACCTAAGTGATTTTACATTAATCAGAAGACTCCAAAACGTTGCATTTCTACTCTAGTTGATATTAAGTTGAAGGAAGTGACGGTCGAGCTTATTTTTGAAGGAGTCAATCGTGTTACACTGGACCACTGACAGTGGAAGCTTATTCCATTCTCGCACTACAACGTTGGTGAAGAAAAATTTGGTGCAGTCTGAATTTACTTGTCTACATCTGAGTTTTACGCCATTGTTCCTCGTGCGCAAAGTGTCATCGATCATAAACAATGTTGATCTGTCTACATTCGTGAAACCATTAAGTATTTTAAAACATTCGATCAGTTTTCCTCGGAAGCGACGTTTCTCAAGAGAGAACATGTTAAGGGTAGAAAGCCTTTCTTCGTAGGATTTGTTGCGCAAGGAAGGGATCATTTTCGTTGCCCGACGCTGAACACCTTCTAATTTAGCAATATCCTTTGCATGGTGGGGAGACCAAAACTGTACCGCATATTCCAAGTGGGGTCTGACTAAACTGTTGTAGAGCGGGAGTATTACATCTTTATTCTTGAATACAAAGTTTCTTTTAATGAAGCCCAACATTCTGTTCGCTTTATTTGCTGCATCGATGCATTGCTGTGAGAATTTGAGGTTTGACGCGATTTTGACCCCCAAGTCTTTGACGCATTGAACGCTTTTGAGTTTAACGCCGCGCATTTCGTATTCGAACTTCTTATTCCTCGTTCCAACTTGAAGGACCTGGCACTTGTCTACGTTAAAGGGCATCTCCCATCTATCCTACCAAGCTGAAATTTTGTGCAAATCCTCTTGGAGGCTTTGCCTGTCTTCGTCAGTGAGAACCGAGTTGCCAATCTTTGTGTCGTCTGCAAATTTACTAATGCGGTTATTGAGTCCAACATCCACGTCGTTGATGTAAATAATGAAGAGCACTGGGCCAAGGACCGAGCCCTGCGGACGCCACTAGTGACAGGCGCCCACTCTGAGTTAAATCCGTCAATCACTACTCTTTGTTGTCTGTTGCTCAACCAATTCGCGATCCATTGGTTTACTTGACCGTCAATACCTATTTGCTTTAATTTGTAAAGTAATTTATGATGCGGGACTTTATCAAACGCTTTCTGGAAATCAAGATAGACTACGTCCAGTGATTTGGTTACGTCATAAACAGTGAAGAGGTCGTTATAAAAGGTTAATAGGTTTGATAGGCAGGATCTTTTGTTTCGGAAGCCATGTTGTGAGTCCCCAATCAATGAGTGGCTTTCAAGGTAATTCACAATTTTGTCTCTAATTATGCCCTCAAGTAGCTTACCTACAACCGAAGTTAGACTAATGGGCCTGTAATTACCTGGTACTTTTTGTCTCCTTTCTTGAAAATCGGTGTCACGTTAGCCTTTTTCCAATCTGAAGGGACGATGCCTTGTCGCAAGGACATATTGAATACGGTTGTGAGGGAGGAGAGTATTTCGCTCTTTGTTTCTTTCAGCAGAGTTGGATATACTTTGTCAGGTCCAGGACTTTTATTTGTTTTAAGTGAATGGAGAGCTTTAAGGACTTCATCGGTTGTTATTTCAAAATTAGGCAATGCATGCTCGAGATTTACAATAGTACTGGTGTTGGTGGTAGCGAGAGGAAGACTGTTAGTATTAAACACCGAGGAAAAGTAATTGTTTAAGAGGTTTGCAATGTATTGGCTGTCAGTCACTAGTGCACCGTCGCTGTTTGTTAAAGGTCCAATACCACTTTTGATCGCCTTTCTGTTGTTTATGTAACTGAAGAAAGATTTCGGATTATTTTTACAGTTGGCTGCAATATTTTCTTCGTATCTACGCTTTGCCTGACCTACTAGTCTTTTTACTCGTCGCCTGGCATCATTATAAAGTCTAATGTTTTCGGGCGTGCTTTGTTCTTTCTTCAACCTGTAAAACAATTTTCTCTCATTGACTGATTGTTTAATTTCGCTATTAAACCACGGTGGGCTTTTTTTAGTGTTAATTCGCTTCTCGCACAAGGGGACGAATGTGTTCTGCTGAGTGAGTAAGTGATTTTTAAGGCTTAGCCAGGCTTCCTCTACGTTGCCGTCATCTGATAGTTGTATTTCTGTTAGTTTTTGTCGGATTTCTACGAAGTTAGCTCTTTTGAAATTGGGCACCTTTACTTTATTTTCAGTCACTGATGATTGAGCTTTAATGTCGATGCGCACTAATTTATGATCGCAAGAACCGAGGTGTTCTCCTACCGTGACACTACTGATTAGGTTATCTTGGGTCGTTATAACAAGGTCGAGTATATTATTTTGTCGAGTTGGCTCAGAAACCATTTGGCTTAGATAATTTTCTTCTAGAAATTCGATCATTCTATGTGACTCGCCTTCTGTACCTGACAGTGTCGCCCAGTCGATATGAGGGAGGTTAAAGTCTCCTAATATCAGTGAGTCGCTGTTATTAAGTGACTGCCTTAAGACGCTGTACATTTCAAGGTCGTCATCGAGTGATTGCCCGGGAGGTCTGTAGGTGACAGATATATTTAAGTTGACTTTTGCAATGTTTACTCGCACGCACAAATGTTCAACGTTACTGTTTCCCGGTGTTTTGTCAGTGGGTTGCAAATAGCTTTTGACATAAAGGGCGACGCCACCGCCTCTACGGTTTACACGATCTTTGTTGAAGAGTCTGTAGCCATCTATGTTGTATTCGGAACTTAAATCAATATTTGTGGTGTCGATAAATGTTTCGGTTATAGCAATTATGTCAAAATTTTCTGTTAAAGCAAGACATCTCAGTTCATCAAATTTGTTTCTTATGCTACGCGCATTGAAACTAAGGATTTTTAAGTTATCTAGAGGCTTAGTAATAGAGGTGGTGGTACTTGCGGGATCACGGTTACGGGTTTGTTGCGATGCACGGCGTCTATTTACACGGGTGGGGTGGAGGGACGTGGCCGTGACTCGTTTTTTGTTCGGATGACACGCACTGCTTCGTTGAGGAGCCTTCCGAGTCTGGCTGCCCCGATGGGAGAAAGGTGCAATCCGTCCCTGTGAAAGAGCTCATTTTGTCCATAGAAATTGTCCCATGTGTTGAGGAACTCCACGTCAAGCTCCCTGCAAAGAGTCTGTAAGCGGTTGTTTAGGCTGAAGGCCTTACTGAAAAAGTCGCTCTCCGCCCAAGTCCGTGGTAGAACTCCTGAAATCAAAATGTTAGGGGATTTAGTCTTATACTGCTGGATGAGCCTACGGTACTTCTCCAGGAGTTCCTCAGACCGGGTCGTGGTGATGTCGTTCGTACCTGTGTGAATAACAAACAGTGAATCATTAGTAGCCTGGGGGGAGATCTCCTCAAGAGCAGCAGTTATGTCGTCGATCCCAGCACCAGGATAGCAATAGTTCCGTCTTCGACGAGGAACTCTGCCGCAGAACTCAACGACCTGCTGGCGAATCATGGAGTCACCCACCAGGAAGGTGCTCTCCTGCTCGTCCTCCTCCTCCAGAATGGCAAACCTGTTGAAGCAATGAACAGGATAAATCGCTTGTCTGGCTGGTTTGGCTCCTCCATTCACGACGGTGAAGCCATCATGGGCGGTGCCACTAGCATCCTCCCGTTGCGTGGTGTTGTCCGCTGGTGTCGACGGTACCGCTGAGGGCAAGGGGGCGGTTGGAGAAGGGTTTGGCACCACAGCAACGTTAGCCTGGATGAATTCCTGCAAGGAGGCAACAGTGCGAGAAAGCTCTATTATTTTATTCTGACCTGCTTCCATCTTCTCTTCTTGCTCCTGCAGTCTGGTCTCGAGATGCTGCCTGGTGAGAGAAAGCTCTATTATTTTATTCTGGCCTTCTTCCATCTTCTCTTCCTGCTCCTGCAGTCTTGTCTCGAGATGCTGCCTGGACAGACACAGTCGACAGACAGCAGAACGCCCTGTACAAAAGTGAGCTGAGAAGCTACCGTTACAAGTACTGCACTTCTTAGGCGCCATCTTAGCTGAAATGAAAGAGATAGAAACACAGAGTGAAGGGGATTAGGAAAGGGGGTGAGGTGTATGAGAGGTAGTTTAGTAATGGAGGAAAAGTGAGAGAGAGGAGGAGTAGGAAGGGATGTGAGGTGAGTAAAGAGGGGGAAAGAGAGGTGTGTGAGATCAAGGAGGGTTAGGAAATAGGTGAGGTGGGAGAGAGGAGGAGTAGGAAGGGATGTGAGGTGAGTAAAGAGGAGGAAAGGGAGGCGGTGAGTGAGGTGTGTGAGATCAAGGAGGGTTAGGAAATAGGTGAGGTGGGAGAGAGGAGGAGTAGGAAGAGATGTGAGGTGAGTAAAGAGCGGGAAAGAGAGGCGGTGAGTGAGATGTGTGAGATCAAGGAGGGTTAGGAAATAGGTGAAGTGGGAGAGAGGAGGAGTAGGAAGGGATGTGAGGTGAGTAAAGAGGGGGAAAGGGAGGCGGTGAGTGAGGTGTGTGAGATCAAGGAGGGTTAGGAAATAGGTGAGATGAGTGAGAGGGAGTTTGGGAAAGGAGGTAAGTGGGAGGGAGGAGGAGTAGGAAGGGATGTGAGGTGAGTGAGGTGTGTGAGAGCAAGAAAGGTTAAGAAAGAGGCGAGGTAAGGTGGGTGAAGAGATGGGTAAATAGGATGTGAGGTAAGGTGAGTGAGGGGGGGAGGGCTTAGAAATATGTGGAGGTGAGGGAGGAGTAGGAAGGGCTAATCCTCTAGGGGATGAGGAGGAGCAAAAGGGATGTGAGGTGAGCGAGGGTGGGGGGGGGCTTAGGTGAGGTGAGGGAAAGGGGTGTAGGAAGTGTTAATCCTCTAGGGGATTTAAAGAGGGTGTAATGAGGAGGAGCAGATTGAATCCTCAGGGAATTCAAAGGGTGGGTTGTCGACACACCCAAATCACGCGTGAGACACTCGGGAACACAAAGTCACACTCGGGACACACGAAACACTCAGAAACCCAAGCACAAGCACGACTAAACACCCTCAAGTCACTCGCAGAAACACCGGAAGTACAACAGCACACTCAAACACTCTGGAACCCACGCAGAGCACTATAAACATCCAAATCACACGTAAAAGCACTGGAAACACAACACACTCGAAACGCAGAACACTCGAAAACAGCCAAATCACACGCAGAAACACCGGAAACAAAACAGCACACTCAAAACGCTCTGAAACCCACGCAGTACACTTAGAAGCAGCCAAATCACACGCAAAAACACCGGAAACACAACACACTTGAATCACTCTGAAACCCACGCAGAACACCCGAAACAGCCAGATCACACGCAAAACACCGGAAACACAACACACTTGAATCACTCTGAAACCCACGCAGAACACCCGGAAACAGCCAGATCACGCAAAACACCGGAAACACAACGCACTTGAATCACTCTGAAACCCACGCAGAACACCCGGAAACAGCCAGATCACACGCAAAAACACCGGAAACACAACACACTTGAATCACTCTGAAACCCACGCAGAACACCCGGAAACAGCCAGATCACACGCAAAAACACCGGAAACACAACACACTTGAATCACTCTGAAACCCACGCAGAACACCCGGAGACAGCCAGATCACACGCAAAACACCGGAAACACAAATCACAGAGGCAACCACAGGCAGAAACCACAAGCGAACACACACCAAACACGTGTCGGAAATCACAGGCAACACACAAGGTCCACAAGCGAGAACACACAAACGCCCAAGAGCACGACGAAAACACAGGGCAAGCGATGTTGTGGGGCGCAGCGGGGTGAGGTCACGACCTTCTCTCAGCAGAGGTCGGGTGTGAGAGAGAGAGAGAGAGAGAGAGAGAGAGAGAGAGAGAGAGAGAGAGAGAGAGAGAGAGAGAGAGAGAGAGAGAGAGAGAGAGAGAGAGAGAGAGAGAGAGAGAGAGAGAGAGAGAGAGAGAGAGAGAGAGAGAGAGAGAGAGAGATGAGGGTGGATGATTTGCAGGTATCATCACTACTATGACTAACTACAAACACCACCATTATTACCGCTAACATGGTTAACTAGGCTGGTATTAATGGAGAAATTCGGCAGGAGAGAGACCGAGAGACAGAAAGGGAGAGAGGGAGAGAAAATAATAGATAGATTGATTGGCAGAAAAGCGAGAGAATAAGAGAGGCATGCACCTAGATATACATGTAATGAACCAGACTGACAGTAAGATAAAGACAGCCAAGTACATTTACTCAGAGCAACACATTAAACCTTTCAGATATAGTACGCTTGCTTGTTCTGTTTATGGTTGAATTAATGAAGCAAATTGAGGTTCGTGTGAATTTTTGTCACTCTTGGTGTGGATGTCTGTCTGGAAAGGTGGCGGATAAGTTTACATCGAATTGAATCCGTTTGCGCAGCCTTTGTTGACCATTCCTGGATTTTCATAACACTATCAAGAAATATTTAAGCCAAGAAATGCTGAAGCTATTATTTTTTTTCATGACTCCCTGCAAAGTTTGAATAATAAATAAATTTTAAAAGGTTCAACAAGAAAATATATGAAAAGTGAAACTAGAAAGCTGTTTTCTGACAGTCTTGATCTTGCCAATATCTTCTGGGAAGTGGCCGGGCGAGGCAGGCATCAGTTCCGTCGTTAGACCTTAAACGGCTTATCATTTCCCAATACTCGGCGGAAGGCGGAGGGCACAGCACTTCACCGCGTATTCTGCATGCTCTCCGATTACTGTGTGTTGCATTTTATACAGCTTTTTCAATTTCTTCTTTGGAGTTTTGTATACGCTTTACATTTCCACTCTTTAAGCTATGTATTACTTTCTTTTTGTTTCAATTTCATTCTATTACTTTCATTTTCAAGGTCATATAAGCGAACTTGCTGTCAGAGAATTAGTTTGCATCAGACTCTGTTCTCCAGTTACATGAACTGGAGCTGTTTGTTAAGGATTAGTCAATTTGGGGTAGTCATCGATAACAGTGATTTTCAGTATACTATCGGTGAACGTAGTAATGGGCAAATCAGATGGAGAAAGGATTGGTCTCCGAAGTTCCCTTGATTCTGACACATAATTTCGTATGAGAGAGAGAGAGAGAGAGAGAGAGAGAGAGAGAGAGAGAGAGAGAGAGAGAGAGAGAGAGAGAGAGAGAGAGAGAGAGAGAGAGAAGACAAACAGGCAGACAGGCAGCAAACAGTGACACAAACGTAAAGAAGCAGGAAGACACCTACGTATATCAACCGACGAGGGCAAAACATCAGAAGAACAGACACAAACAAAGCATAAGAAAGATAAACAGACTCGGGGCATATTATAATCCTCCTCCTCCGCCTTACCTTCCTCTTCGTCCTTTTCCGTGATACAAATCACCCCCATTCCGCCCGTCACATCCACCAGGCAGCAGCCATCAGTACCCCCTTTAAAAAAGCTTAAGGATGTAAATATATAGGAGAAAAAGGGCTTAGGTGTGCAGCCATATTGTCCCCAAGTTTTTGTCCCTGTGATAAGTGGGTGTTGACAGATGGTGGCGATCCGCTTAATGTTCAGCGTCATCCCAGACATGACAGCCTCTCCTTCCCTGGTGATTAGCTCCAATAATACAAGTTTTCTTGACAATCAGAGGAGGCAGACCAGGCGAGGGCTGTACAAAAGATGTGAGCAAAATAGTATATTCGAAGGTTGTAACTTCTACAAAGATATCACATAGAAATGATATACAGAATATGAAAAGAAAGAGACGTGCATTGAAGTGATGTAACTCCTACAAAGACACCGTATGGAGCAGCCATAGAAATACCGAATGAAGTTCCAGATGATATTGAAGTTCTTCATAATTAAAGAGTTTATTACAGGAAGGTGTCCCAGAGTTTACCGGTCACTGGGATAAAAGAGTTTGCTGTTCTGTGAAATATCTCATGAAGTCTTAAGTTACGTCAATTTTTCTCTTTATATCCGTCCACGAAGCCTAGAAGATGAGATTGACTAAGACTTACAGCTCCCGTTGAATAGTCGAATATTTAATAGTATTCTTCCCACTATACGTGTGTGCCAGTAGGCGTTATTATAGGAAACAGTAGAGAACACGGTCGATCACCAGAGCCCCTGAGCAAAACATTGGATGGTTTTGAACGTCAACAAAAAGAAAAAAAAATATAGGAAATGGAAATCTGAGATGCAATCCGAGAAACTCTTGACAAGACGAAATGGAATACTTGAACGTGGGTTAGATAGCGAGAAAGAAAGTTAGAAGAGGTTTTTGTTGTTCAAGAAACCACATCAGGGATTGTACGCGCAACTACATCTTTGTATGTCTGTCTGTGTGCCACGCCATCAATCCGTGTGACGGTGCATATGCATAAAGTTTTATTTTGTTCATTCATTTTCCTCTTCTTCTTCTTCTTCTTCTTCTTCTTCTTCTTCTTCTTCTTCTTCTTCTTCCTCTCCTTCTTCCTTTTCACTACGTTTAAATTTCTAACTTTATGAATGTGATGGTGTTCTAAAGGGTATTAGTAGTAATAAATTAATAAATAAATAAACAAATAAATATATATATATATATATATATATATATATATATATATATATATATATATATATATATATATATATATATATATATATATATATATATATATATATATATATATATATATATATATATATATATATATATATATATATATATATATATATATATATATATATATATATATATATATATATATATATATATATATATATATATATATATATATATATATATATATATATATATATATATATATATATATATATATATATTCCTAGCACAAGTGGTTTATATATATATATATATATATATATATATATATATATATATATATATATATATATATATATATATATATATATATATATATATATATATATATATATATATATATATATATATATATATATATATATATATATATATATATATATATATATATATATATATATATATATATATATATATATATATATAGGCGGTAATGTGAAGTTGATAGCGTACTGACATTGTCAGTGATGACAATGCGGTTCGAAACTCACGCTACTACTGGATTTTTCGGTCACCGCCGAGTGGCTTAAAAACTACCCACATGCTGTCCTGAAGACCACCCATCAACCCGGACTCTAGAGGAAGCCGTCCAAGCAGATCAAGTACGAGTTCAGGGGTAGCATGAGCCAATGCAAGATGGCGCCACTATAAACACTCATATAACGCCAGAACAGGCTGGGCCGACCATCAGGCCCCACCTGGAAGAAACCTTGGCCGACCATCAGGCCCCACCGGAAGATGCCTAGACGCAATAGGCAACAACGTAAAAAAAAATATATATATATATATATATATATATATATATATATATATATATATATATATATATATATATATATATATATATATATATATATATATATATATATATATATATATATATATATATATATATATATATATACCACATATGAAAAAAAATATGAATACACGCGTTATTATCTTGGGCGGACAAATCCCGCGCGGAAATAACATGCAATAGCTCACTTCCCTCGTCTGAACGTCCATTTGTCTCAGTTTTATCGGTGGGCCTCGCCGCTCCCGTCCGGGACCCGCTGTCAGTGTGTTCAGTCATTGGGAGTATGATGAACGCTTTGCTTCCTTTCCGGACATGTATATAAACACGTACAAATACATATTTACATACATTCTCATAGCAGAGTTCTAACTCTGCTATGAGAATGTATGTAAATAATAAATATTTTGCAGGCATAAAAGTGAAATAAAGGGGGAAAAATGTATAGTGACTCATCAATATTCATCGTTAACTGTAAACACACCCACCCACGCTTGCACACACACACACACACACACACACACACACACACACACACCGCTCTCTCTTCTTTTAAATTACAATGATTTATATTATTTTCTTGTAGAAATTTACTGGTTTTTTTAGCGTAAGAAAGAAGGTTTGGGAAACAGAGACGGGTTCGGGGTGGAGCAGGGGCGGGACAGGATGCACAGAGGTAATAGTGGGAAGGGAAAGGATTCGAGGGTAGGCGGTGGCTGAGTGGTTAGCGTGCGGGCGCCGCATTCACCGCGTACTGGACGACGCGGGTTCGAATCTACATGCTACCACCTGGAATTTTTCAGTCACTGCCGAGTGGCCTAAAGCCCCGTTCACACTCTGCCGACTCAGGGCCAAGACATCCCAGCGACTAGGCCCCCTACACACTGTGCCGAATCAGCATCCGGCGATCGTTTCTAGACCTCTTTCAGATCATGTGCGACCCTTTGACTTCAACATTTCACACCCAAGACCTCGTATACCCCGAGTTGCTGGGTTGTCGTGGCCCAGAGTCGGCACAGTGTGAACGGGACTTAAAACTACCCACATGCTGTCCTGAAGACCACCCATCAACCCGGACTCTAGAAGAAACCGTCCAAGTTATTCAAGAATGAGTTCCGGGCGGCAGTATTAGCCAAGAAGAAATGGCGCCACCATAAAAACTGCTTGCGCCATGATGGGCTTGGGCCGACCACTAGGCCCCTGAAGAAAGCCTACCGGCGCTGTAGACGAAGACGTAAAAATAAAAGGAAGGGGCGGGTAAGGGAGAGTGAAACTGTAAATAAACAAGATGGCATCGGATACGAATAAAACGGGAATTCACTTAAGCAAAGGACAATCGGAACATGGACAGGATGAAACTGGGTAAGGATTAAGGGTTGTGTGAAACGCGCAAGACGGTACGATGTTAACCAAAGCGGGACTGTATGGATTAGTGTGAGACGAAGCAGGAGGGGAGAGCTTGAACTGTTAGGGGTAAGAGAGAGGCCACGCAGGCAGTGACTGGGCTAGGCGTGAGCTGGAGGCGAGGAGGCGTTGGAACAGAAACAAGGGGCTGTCCGTTGTCTGTTAGTCAGAACAGTCGCCGTCCCACGAAGACAAAACCCTGATGTGAAGAGTAATAATAAGGATGGATGGTGATGGATGGTGCTTAGAGGCCTGACGGGTGGCAGAGAGAGAGAGAGAGAGAGAGAGAGAGAGAGAGAGAGAGAGAGAGAGAGAGATTGAGATTATAGTCCTTCGCCTCCAATATGTCCCTGAACCTATGTACATACAGTTAAGAGGGTTGAACAGGCTTCAGTAGGCATCGTGTTGAGTCAGAGCTTCAATGGATGTCATCTGAAAATACTGATTTGTGTTTCATTTTTGTAGCATCGGTTTATAGATTTTGATGCTTCCTAAATGTGCCAGAAATATTGAGAGAGACGTGGAATAAAACTTTAACTCAGATATGTTCGTACATAAATAAATAAAAACATCATCGAGTCACTTTATAAATGGATTGCATGAAACCTTTCAGCGAATACAAATAATGGAACCTTCTGATATCCCACGGAGACATGTTTGTACCAGAAGCATTGAATTAATACTAGGCGGAGCCTCCCCTTAAATACACGGGGAATTAACATTTGTCGGTAAATAATTTAAACTATCAAGGAATGAAGTGTACTAAAATGATTGAGTGCAACTTTTGAACAGAAATATATGACATAAACGAATAATAATTCATGGAGACGCGATTGTGCCAGAACATTATTAAATACACATAAATATTTTTTGTGCGTGTTATGAAAAGGAAAATGTCATGAGGTTACTTCTTAACCATATGAATGGATGCATCCTTTGATCGAATAAGAAATACTCTTTTTTTCATCACTACCTCGACGAAAGCCAATCATCCTCTCACCTTCCAGGACAGCGATCACCTTTAAAGAGCAATCACGCAAGGAAGACATCGTATTAATTGCCATCTGTTTACCGGCACTTAATTACGCTTAATACCTTGCAGGGCGGGAGAGCAGAGGTGTGTCCTGCGCCCTGTGTGAGGTGCAACACGTGAGCAATATTCGTTAGTTGCGTCTTTGTTCAGAAGTGGCAATTTCCTTCATTAAAACCGTGCATCTTGTTAGCTTTATGTCCAGGTCCTGTTATGCGATGCGAACTACACTTTCCTTTATGAAAACCGGGCATGGTATCAGCTTCATATTCTTACTTATCTTCTGCGCTGTGATATTTACCGTAACGTTATGTGCCTTTTTGTTTTGGGAGATAAATTGGATATTTTTAAAAATATCCTCTCAGCTACTGATTTATTTGCTCTATTGTGATTGCATTGCCACTATTTTTTCTGTCAGATTTTGCGCATTTTTCATGTTTTTCTCTTGGCTCACATGTATCGTTGGTGCACTAACTCTGGCCATTTTTTGGTTATTTTCTTTTATTTTAGTTTCTTACACACCTTTCGTTAATGCACTGTTGTGTTTCTCAAATTTGATAAACCTTTCGCTCGGTTTCAGCAGATTTGAGTTTTATGATACTCTCCTGACGAAAAGAATAACTTATTGAAGAGATATTGAATTCATCTTAATTTCTATCGTGTCTGTATGTGCGTGTGTTTGTGTGTATGAGAGGCGGGGGGGGAGGGGGGGGAGTGCTTGCCTTTGCTTGCATAATGAGAAGCGAAATGAATGAAAAGATGAAATATAAATATTAATACAAATATTAATAAAAAACGAAACCTGTAACAAAGGAAAACCTTGGAACATCGTTATCGATTTGCTGTCCTTAGCTTTGGCAATGAATTATATTTGTTATTTCATGTATCCATTTATTTTTATGGCGTAGGAGACATGCCCAGAACAAAACATATTTAAAGAAACGGTATCCTCGCAACACTATCCCATAGCATTTATGCATTAGCAATATTTTTTTTTTTTTTAAGTTTTTCGCTTACGGCGCCGGTAGGTTTCTTCAAAGGGCCTGATGGTCGGCCCCACCCCGTTGTGTCACAGCAAACGGTTTATTTTCTAGTAGCGCCATCTTGCATTGGATCACGCTGGCTCCCCGGAACTCATCTGTGATCCTAGAATCTAGAGTCCGGGTTGATTGGTGGCCATCTGGACAGTATGTGGTAGTCTTGTAGCAGCCACCGCTGAAAGCCGTGTGCTCTGCTTCCCCGGTGACTCAAGAAAATGTGGCGCTGCAGCACAGACTCGTTAAGTGTATTCGTGTGCAATGTTTTCGTCTCCCCTCTTCATGTTTCTCCTGTGCCGTCTATGTATTTTCATTGTCGCTGTCTCGTCTCCAGGTTGTCCGTGTTGTATCATCAATGTCAACTTCTCTTGTTACTCGTTTATCTTCTACTGTCCGTCCTCGTCCTCCTATTGTTAGCTCATATATATTGTTTACTACATACACTCACATTCCAATGTCATTCACACTACACTACGTCTTCACAAACACATACACACTCAACCACCTCTTTTTTGTGTCATGTATATGTCCATGACCTGTGCGATTTTTGTCAATAAAGCAACCCTGACGGATATTGACTTTCTCTATCCGTGAACCGATTAGCACTCAGAACACTCGGTACCGCCAACAGTCTTAGGCCATTCGGCGGTGACTGAAAACTCCCAGCTTGTAGCACCGGGCGGGGCGCGAACCCGCTTCGTCCTGAACGCGGCGCCGTCACGCTATCCACTCAGCCACCGGCTCCCAAATTCATAACTAAATTAAAACTCATTTGCCTGACGAGAGACGCAAAACTGCTTTCTCTCTCTCTCTCTCTCTCTCTCTCTCTCTCTCTCTCTCTCTCTCTCTCTCTCTCTCCCTCAAGCACGCATCTACATACCCTTCACTCTTTTCCTATCATTAGATTTCCAACAACGCCCAAACAATTTTCTCTCTACGTAAATAAAATAAAATAAGCTTACCCACCAATTCCTCCGCTGCCTAATGTCCCGCCGCGAATCTCTTAATTGGGGGGACTGTATTTACAGTGATTCATCTTCATGCCTGATTTTGCTTTTTAAGAATTTTTTTGCAGCAACTTCCATTATGCAAATCTGCTTTTAATTGGCAAGCGTTTTACTGACGCCTTAAAAATTTACGCGGCATTACGGAGCTCGTGAGTTCCCTTTGTGTGGGTATGTGTGTGTGTGTGTGTGTGTGTGTGTGTGTGTGTGTGTGTGTGTGTGTGTGTGTGTGTGTGTAATAATAATAATAATAATAATAATAATAATAATAATAATAATAATAATATATGGTTTATTCAAATATGGCAGCCGTCAGGCTGAAAATTTGCATTTTAGAAATACATTTTAAGTAAGTTTCACTAACGATAACAAGTACAAAAGGAAGGGGGGATGGAAAACGGGGGTCTGACTTGTCTCTGGGAAGGTAGGGGTGAAGGGGAGTGGGGGGGTGGGGGGGAGTGCAGTGTGTTGGTGCCGGGGCAGCGGGGAAGAAGGGCGGATTCTTCCAGATGGCAGTGAGGTCAAGTGCGATGTTAAGATACTGGGTTCAGGTGACAGGTCCCGGAAGGGTGCAGGTGGGCATTATCTGGGAGGACACTCAGGTACCCAGGCTTAGTAAGAAGGTGCTAAGCCTGGGCCGGCGGGACACAGGTGGTGGGTGCCGCCCGGTTGGTTGTTGTATGTTTCTGGGAACAAGTGCACAGCGTTGATGAAGGTGCCGTGCATCTTGCTCCAAACCTGAGTGACGAGGCTGCCACACTGCTTGCCATCTGAACTGACCTCCCCCTGCTGTTGGGTGACCAAGATGGTGTCTTTCGGAACTTGAGCGTGTCGGCGATGACGAGGCGTTGGCGACACAGCTCTCACTACCTTCCAGCACCGCTAACACACTGCACTCACTGTATGTCTGTTTAATGTCACAACATTTCACAAGTGTTCTTAGTTATAATGAGTTTCTTGAAAAAATGGGAAGGGGCGGGGGAATGGGAGCGAAGGAGAAGGAAAAAGGATAATGGTCAACAGGCTGACCCTGTGGCTGCTATGGGGAGCGCCATGTGACACGTCTTGACCCCGTGAGGGTCAGGAGAGGTGTGTGTGTGTGTGTGTGTGTGCGAGGAGGAAAGACAAAGGCCCCAAGCTAGATCATTTTATACATATTAATGATGCTTTATGGGGAGGATGTATACGAGGGAAAGGTATTAGGAAACGCAACAAAGGTGATTAGATTTGATAAGTAATATATCAGTAATAAAAAAAAGCATAAACATTAATATTAAACAGAACATTAATATTAAACATGATCACATTAAGATATAATTCGTAGGTATAATCCGATTCTCGTCTGTGTAAGTGATTATAGTAGTTAAGCTTGTGTTGTTCCAGAAAATTTCGTACGTGTCCTGGAAAGTGTAAATGAGGTAGTGTAAATGTTGGACGATATTGAATGACATCATAAATACAGGGCTACCAGCTGACTCAAAGGGGAACCAAGAATCACTTTATTCGGTATCAATGATCTACACACACACACACACATACTAACATAACCAGACACACAAACACAGTAGCCCAATCTTACACCCACCCCCTCATGAACACACTCGAACACCCCATTACAACTCTCACTACAAACACCCACTCCTACGAGAACCCTCCACACCCACTCCCTTCCTTTCGCGTGCCCACATCAGGATAAATCACAAGCCATAAACCCGAAACATTCTCCCTAATGAAAAGGACGGTAACGAACAGGTGTGGCGGCGTTACCTACAAAGCGATGGGGAGCGGGACGGGGCGGCATAAATCTCCCTGCAAGGACACAGGAGTCGCCATTACCGGTGCCTATAATTGCCCCTTCATGTCGTAATGGGCCGTATCAAGGACCACTTAGAAGGGGCGAAGGGGCCGCTGCGCTGTCCGGGCCAGAGCTGTTGTAGGCTGATAAAACACAGTGTGACACGCATACGATTACCCATTCTTACTTGTTTTTTTCTCTCGTTTTCTTGCTTCTTCTCTTTTACTTGCTCTTTCTCGTTTACTTGCTATTTTATTCTCTCTCTCTCTCTCTCTCTCTCTCTCTCTCTCTCTCTCTCTCTCTCTCTCTCTCTCTCTCTCTCTCTCTCTCTCTCTCTCTCTCTCTCTCTCTCTCTCTCTCTCTCTCTCTCTCTCTCTCTCTCTCTCTCTCTCTCTCTCTCTCTCTCTCTCTCTCTCTCTCTCTCTCTCTCTCTCTCTCTCTCTCTCTCTGTGTATGTATCCATGATTTATTATCTGAATGACCTAGATAGACAGACAAACATACAGGCAGTCAGACGACTTTGGAAGCACACGACACACAGAGTTATGTAAATAGAGACTGACAGATCAGCAAAAATAAACTGGAAAAATTCATTCTCGTAAATAAAGCGGGAAGGCTGTGATGGATGGGCGAGCCGAAATAAACAAACGACATCAGCAGAAAACAAAACAAATATTAGTTCAGGCATCTCAACCTGCCAGACAGACAGACAGACAGCCAGACAGATAGACGGGCAGACAAACAGACACACATGCCTTTCAAGAGAGACAGATGACAAACACACATACACAGATAGAGATAAACTCGAGGAAATCTGAAAAATAACCAAGACCTGAAATCTAGAAGAAAAAGAAAAATACGGAAGGAAGTCCAGAACTCCGTGAAATAAGATAAAAAAAATCTTTCCACTTGGATAAGATTTTAAAAAAGCTGGTGCACGCATGGAAGAAAGTTGAGGCAATCAGGGAGTGGCTGGGCAGCTCTTTATTCACTGTATATTCGTATGAGAGTAAATACTGATAACACTAATAATAGTAATAATAATAATAATAATAATAATAATAATAATAATAATAATAATAATAATAATAATAATAATAATAATAACCAGATTAATGATAATTATATATAATGATAGTAATAATAATACTAATAACAATGATACAAATAATATTAATGGAAATATTATTAACATAAATAGCAAATAAGAACTAGTGATGATAATAATAATATGACAAAAAAAAAGCGAAAAAATAAGAGAAAGACAAAGAAGAAAAATAAAGAGAATTAGGAAGAAGAAAACAAAACGTGTTTCTGAAAGGGAGGGAAAAAGAAGATACAAAGGCAAAATGAGGATGGTAGAGGAGAAAAGGTACAAGGAAAGATAATATGAAAGAGTACAGAATGGAACGTAGATAAGGTGAAGAAGGAAAAGAAAGGAAGGAAAGAGAGAAGGTGAGAGAAGGGGCGGTTGGAATGAGTGAAAGTAAGGGAGGAAAAGGGCTAGAAAAGACGACATGAAAGATTGTAAAGTGGAAGACAGAAAAGGATGTAAAGGAAAGAGAAGGTAGGAGAATGAAGGGTTGAAAATGAGGGAATGAAGGGACGAAAAGAGGCAAAAAAAATATGATATGAAAGAGTGCAGAATGGAAGGTAGAATGGATAAGGAAGGAAAAGAACAAGGGAAGGAAAAAGAGAAGGGAGGGTAGAGGACAGGGACGAGCAGAGAAGCGCAAAGAATGGCATTCATGAATATCTCCTCAGCGCTGGAAGGAGTTCAATTGGTTTCCGATATAGGCGCTGTTAAACTTTTGTGTCTGATCCGCTCCTGTTCCCGCTCGTTTTAGCAGGATGGAGATGAGGAGGAGGAGGAGGAGGAGGAGGAGGGGCGGGGACACAAAGGAGGAAACAATAGGAGAGTTGAGCACGAAAAAAAAAGAGAAAAATGAATATGGAAATATTTTGGAACGCAAGTTTTCTTTTTTTCAGCCACAAAGAAAACTATTATTATTCTGTATAACCACTATCTATCAGTCTATCTGTCTATCGATCTATCTATTTATCTCTTCCCAATAATGAAAGAAGGGTGTACACACAGAGATGACAGAACAGGGCCAGTCACCTGTCATGAGCAAAGGTCCACTTAAACAAGTTCAAATGTATGCAGAGACCCGGATAAATAATGTAAATTGACCCCAGGGTCCAGGAGTAGAAAAAAAAAATAATTAAATAATATAAATGTCCTGGTGGATTCTTGTAAGTGTATATCCTGGACTGACTGTAGGGCCTACAGTCAGTCGAGGACATACACGACAGAAATCATCGCCAGGATCTTCATGTTATTTAATTATATTTTTTACTCCTGGAGCCTGGGGTCCAGCTACAACACTCAAAAGTTGAGTAGCCCTTACATAGAAGATCGTAAACAACCGAAGGAAAGAAGCAGTGTCAGGACCTTCCCTTTCTCTTCTTTCCATACCACCTCTTCAATTCCTTCCATACCCTGATACAATTTTAGTATTTTTCTTAGCAATATCTCTCCCCCTTTTTCATAAGCATTGTGACAAGCAGCAGCTGTTACTACTCCACTGCTAGACAAAGGATTTCCCAACGTTTTCCACTTCTCAGTCTAATCTTAGTGTACTCAATCCTGCTCCGGCAGCGGCGCTGATGTCCTCCCTCCACCCGTCCTGCTGTCTTCCCTCACCTAGAATTTCCGGGCTGCCATTCTGGCACACTGACCTGTCATGTTTATTACAGGAAATTCATTAACACTGAACTATGATTATATGTGACCAATTTACTCATGTTTTTTTTTTGTGCTAACTAACTAACTAACTAACTAACTATATATATATATATATATATATATATATATATATATATATATATATATATATATATATATATATATATATATATATATATATATATATATATATATACATTTATTTATTTATTTATTTATTTATTTATTTATTTTATTTTTTGTTCCTGCAGGGATCGAACCGGGACGCGGCGGAGCAAGGCGGCAGACAAGACGGGCAGGTAAGTGTTCCTGGCTTTGGTTTCCTTCCCTCAACCAGTAACTCACTATATTCCTCTTCTTCCTTTTTTTACCTCTTTCTAAGTTCCTTTCAAATTCCCCTTCCCCATTTCCCTTCCTCAACCAATACATTTCCTCTTTTTTTTATCTCTTTCTAACTTTCAAATTTTCCTTCTTCGTTTCCTTCTTTCAATCAATAGCAACTATTTATACTTTTCTTTTTTTCTGTATCTCTCCCGCTACCTTTTACATATCTCTTTTCCAATTTCTTCCTCCCCCTTTTTCAATTCGTTTCGCCACATTTTCATCTAAAACCGTTTCCCGCTCTCTTTCTCTCCTTTCGAATATTTTCCCCACCACTGTCATCTCCACCTCTGTCAAGCCTTTTTAATCGACCATTCTTCTTCTACGCCTCTTCTAGGTCGTCAAGTCCATACAATCCCCGCTACTTTCCTTTCAACTTTCCCTCGCAATACCATCTAGATCGATATATCTTCCCCTTGTATTTCTTCCTTTTCCTCCTCCTCCTCTTCCTCCTCCTCCTCCCCCTCCTCCTCCACACCGTAACGCAAAAGAAACAATCAGTCATTATCGGGGACTTTAACTGTGCCAACATTGACTGGACCACGATGATTGGAGATCGGGAGGGTAACAGATTGCTCGAAATGTTAAAAGACACTTTTCTTACTCAGATTGTTACCCAACCGACGAGGGAAAATAACTTATTAGACCTAGTACTCGTGAGTGATTCAGATCTCACACGTGAATGTCAAGTCGGCAAAAAACTGGATGGTTGCGACCACCACCTAATCCGCCTAAGGATCAGAACAGACCATGAACTCACCGAAAACACGTCCAAGATTCCAGACTACAAAAGAGCCAATTTTAATTTCGCTCGTAAGCTGCTAACCCAGACAACTTGGGAACCCATGACCTACACTCCTGTGGACGGAGCGTGGAATGGCTTCAAGAACAAACTCCTAGAGGTAGAGAGAACAACTGTTCCCATGAAGACAAGGAGAACAAATAATGCCACAAGCCCACCATGGATGACTACCCAGGTTCGACGGGCGATTAATTTAAAGAAGAGAAAATACAACTTGCTCGAGGAAAACGGCACTGACGAGGCACGTGAACAGTACCATCAAAGCCTCAGAGCTTGCAGAACACTCATTCGCCAGCGTAAACGCGACTATGAAAAGCAAATTGCACGCGAAGCCAAGTCCAACCCGAAAAAGTTCTTTACGTATATAAGAACCAAAAAGAAGACAAAAAGCAATATCGGTCCCCTAAAAGATGAAAGTGACGTACTAACACAGGACAGCAGACAAATGGTCGAAATCCTAAACAGAAACTTCGCGTCTGTGTTCACGGTCGAGAACACCCAGTCCATACCCGAGAGCCCTACCCCACCGATGGGAATCACTCCCCTAGAAATTGGCACAATCGACGAACGGGATGGGAAAAAGTACCTAGACAAACTCGAGACAAACAAGTCCACCGGACACGACGACTTGTCACCCAAGCTGCTCAAGGAACTCAAGCAGCAAATCCTCTAGCCACTCACCGCCATCTACAATCTGTCACTACAGCAAAACAAAGTCCCGAAAGACTGGAAACAAGCGAACGTAACACCGATCTTCAAAAAGGGAGACAAAAGCGTGGCCCTAAACTATAGACCAATCAGCTTGACCTCAGTGGCGGAAAAAATCCTCGAGAAGATCATCAGAAACAAACTCGTTAGGTGCCTTGAAGACAACAACATCATTTCCGATGCTCAGCACGGTTTCACGAATAAGCGCTCATGCTTAACCAATTTACTGGACTTCTTCCAAGGTATCTATGAAAACTGGGATAATCATATCCCCAGTGATGTTATATATCTAGACTTTCAAAAAGCCTTTGACAAAGTGCCACACGAAAGACTCCTCAAGAAACTCAAGTCGGCGGGGTTAGGCGACAATCTGACAGCGTGGATCAAAGACTGGCTCACTGGAAGAAAACAACGAGTTGTACTCAACGGACAGGCCTCCGAGTGGCTCCCGGTCACAAGTGGAGTGTCACAGGGGTCAGTGCTGGGACCCATACTTTTCATCATATATATCAACGACCTAGAACTAGGATTAAAATCCAATCTTTCAAAATTTGCCGACGACACAAAGGTGGATGGGAAGGCCCTCACGACGGCAGACTGCGAAATTATCCAGAGAGACCTGGACCTGATCACTCGGTGGTCGGAAAAATGTCAGATGTCCTTCAGCACTACCAAATGTAAAGTAATGCATATCGGATCCAGAAACAGCAATCACACATACCACATGGGTGGCGAACCACTACATGTTGTGCAAGAGGAAAGAGACCTCGGGGTCACCATCAGCAGTGACTTGAAACAAACAAAACACTGCAAGTCCGCCTGTAAGAAAGCCAATACAATGCTTGGGTTCATAGCGAGGAACTTCGAATACAAGACGCTGGGAGTTATGTTATCCTTGTATAATTCGCCGTGCAATTCTGGTCTCCAAATTACAGGAAAGACATTGAATTACTTGAGAGAGTACAGCGCCGCGCCATGAAGGTGATACCATCACTGAGGACGAAGCGTTATGAAGAGCGACTCGAGCGACTCAACCTCCTCATGTTGGAAAAGAGACGACTGCGGGGAGACAAGATACATGCAATGTATCATGCAATACCGACATCGGCAGGAGTTATTTCTCGAATAGAGTGGTTCGCCACTGGAACAGCCTCCCTGCAGAAGAGGTTAACCCAAAGAGCATCAACTCATTCAAGAAACGCATTGATCGCCACTTTGCTGCATCGGGAGTGAACTGAACGTATCCAAGAGTAGGTACACAAGTGCTTTAATCCTTCCCTGCAAACCACTCGTATGGCAAACGGTTTGATTAAATCACTGAAAGCAGGCAGCCTAGTCAAGAGCCAACAGGCTTTCTGCTGCCTGCTAGTCCATGTTTCCATGTTTCCATGTTTCTTCCTCTTTCTCTTCCTCTTCCTCCTTCTCCTTCTCTTCCTCCTCCTCCATCTCCTTCTCAACGCTTCATAACTCCTCCATCTCTTCCTTGGCATCGGGAGAAGGAGAGTCGAAGTCGTGGGAATCTTTACGCTCTAGATCATGGGCAAACATCGATAGTGTGACCCCAAACAGTTTATTACACCGACCCGGCAATCTCTCTCTCCCTCCCTCCCTCCCTCCTCCCCCCCCACCTCTCTCTCTCTCTCTCTCTCTCTCTCTCTCTCTCTCTCTCTCTCTCTCTCTCTCTCTCTCTCTCTCTCTCTCTCTCTCTCTCTCTCTCTCTCTCTCTCTCTCTCTCTCTCTCTCTCTCTCTCTCTCTCTCTCTCTCTCTCTCTCTCTCTCTCTCTCTCTCTCTCTCTCTCTCTCTCTCTCTCTCTCTCTCTCTCTCTCTCTCTCTCCAGTGCGAATGAGAAATGGAAGGAATGAGAAGGAAGGAAAGAAGTAGGACAGATAAAGAAAGCGACAATGTTTTGTTTTAGCTATTTTTTGAGTTTTAGAATTTTGGCTCAGGAGTTTGCGTGTCTGAATGGTGGAGGGGTGTGTGTAAGTGTGTTTTCCGACTGTATGTCTGTGTGTTTATTGCCTGTCTATCTCTGTTTTTTCGTTTCTGGGTAGGCCTGTTTTTTTTTTTTTTTATTCAATATCACGTGTTTTATTTCTCTTCGTTCCTTTTCCTGTCTTACTTATTTCCTTCTTGATGGCCTCGTTTTCTCGTTAAGAGCAGAACTGTTTCCTCCAAGGCCCTCGTGTCTTCATTTCTATTCCTCCTGAACCTTTTGCTTGTGTGTTAAAATCCCCTTTTGCTAAACATTTTCTTCCTATTTTCCTCCTTCCGTTGTCTCCTGCTCTAAATCCTGGTTCTTCGTTTTCTTTCTCTCCTCCGTCTTCAGTCTTTCCTTTTATCTTCCGCTCCGTCTTTCTGGTCTAGTTCTCCTTCTCTTCCTTGTCGTATTTTTATTCTTCCCTCCCTCTGCCTTCTTCTCCACCTTCTCCTCCTCCTCCTACACCTCCTCCTCTTCGTCTTGCACTTCCTCCTCCTCCATTGCTCATTTCCCTTTAAACCTTCCATACACTTTTTTCTCACTCTTTTTATTTTCAGTGTAATCATGTACACTCACTCCTTCATCAATCTTATTTATAACGTGCAAACCAGCCGTTCCATAAATCAGGTTCATGACCGTCATCTTTGTAATTATTAAGGTGGTAAATTAACGCCACAGCAACTCCCTCTTTAAATGAACGCGGAAGCTTAATTTTTATCGTTATTCGTTCGTTATTATATCGTGAAGGAGGAGGAGGAGGAGGTTAGCAAATTCAAGGTCAGTGATGAGCTGAGAAAATAAATATGTGTAATATATTGAACGACGAGGAAGAGGTAAGCACATCTGAGGCCAGTTTTAGGGTGGGGAAATAAACTTTGTGTAATATAGTGAACGTCGAAGAGACAATGATGCGATGGAAAATCAACTTCGTGAAATACAACGAACGTAGAGGAGAGGGTAAATTTATAGGTCAAGTATGCTTTGGAAAAATATACCTGATTAAATAGAGTGAGCATAGAGAGAGAAGATGAGCAAATTTCAGGTCAATAATATGGTTGCAAAATATACCTTTTGAAATATAGTAAACGTGAAGGAGGAAGTTAGCAAATTTTAGGTGCTATAAAGGAGAACAGTACACTTCATTGCTTGTAGTGAACATAGAGCAGGAAATTAACAACTTTTAAGCCAGTAATACAATTAAAAACAATGAAAATACAACGAACATGAAGTATGAGTTACGCCAATTTACGTCAGCTGTGCCTAGAAAAATAATAAAATTTCATCGATCTGTCCTTCCACTACCCCTTCCCCCCATTTAAAGGGAAAAAAGTGAAAGTGTCAAGGTCTAAACCATTTTGTGTACTTTCCTGATAAAACAAACTTTGGTCGTCTCATTAGACCCCCCAAAATAGTGGTGGTGGTAATACTGGTGGTTATGGTTGGGACTATGGTGGTTCTGAAGGTGTTGGTGGTGTTGTAGAGGTAATGAAAACCCCTTTAAATAGAGAGAAAAGAAAGAATATAAAGAAGGTACAAGCAGAGAGATGAAGCAGAAGCAGGAGAAGGAGTAATGTACATCTTCGGAAACAAAGACAAAAGAAAAGGCAGGGGAGAAGAATAGAAAGAAGGGAAGGGAATAGGGAGGAACCAACACACTGCTTCAACACTCAATAACAGGGCGACTAAAGGGAAACCAAATAAAGGGATCGATGGGAGCCGTGTTGCCCGAGTGAAGTGGAGCGGTCATGAGGAGGCGAGTCAACAGCGGGGCAGGTGGCGGCGCGTGACGGACGGCCGCGCGATAACGAATGTCAAACGAAAGCAATGCGTGGCCAGGTGTGTTATCGAGGGCAGGTGAGAAGAAAGAAAAAGGTGAGGGAGGGCAGAGATTATAAGCAAGTGTGTGCATGTGGGGGAGGATGCATCCGTGTGTGTGTGTGTGAGTGTGAGTGTGTGTGTGTGTGTGTGTGTGTGTGTGTGTGTGTGTGTGTGTGTAATGGTGAAATGAGGAAGAAGGTAAATCTTGGAGAGAGAGAGAGAGAGAGAGAGAGAGAGAGAGAGAGAGAGAGAGAGAGAGAGAGAATATTTTAATATTGACTAAATATGCTTTTCTATTGTTTTGCCTAATTATGAAGTCTCATAGCTAGACGTGACACCTTTTTTGCCCTTCGTGTTTTCTCGTGTATTGAAGATATCTAAACATACAATACCTTTATCACCCCTAAACCACCACCACTACCACAACCACCACCATCACCGTCACCACAACAGCCACTGCCACAACTCTGCACGATAACAACCCCCCCCCAAAAAAAAAGCACCAGTGTCTAAAAAACAAATCAACCACACAATTCTTTACCCATTTTTCACCCAATCGCAAAGAAGGAAAGAGGAGAGAAAAGGAAATAGTTTCCTGAAAATGTTTTTCACTTCGTTGCCATTGGAAACAGGTGACGGCCAAGAAATAAAACAGAAGAGGAAGGAGGAGGAGGAGGAGGAGGAGGAAACATAGAAACATGGATATGCAGGCAAAAGAAAGCTTATTGGCTCATTACGAGATTGCCTGCATGCTCTAGAGCCGTGATCTGCCTGCCAGTCACTTGGTGCTCGCACAGCAGTTCAAAGCACTTTGGTGCGAATTTTCAATTTACTCATGCTGTCACGAAGTAACGGTCGATACGATTTTTGAGGGAGTTGATTATTTCTGCAGTTATTACTCAGCAGGGAGGTCGTTCAAGTGGCGTATGACTTGGTTAGAGAAGAAACTCCTACCAATGTCTGTGTTGCATCGCAACATCGTTATATCTTGTTTTTAAGTTTGCTTGTAGCTCAAAGGGCTTGGAATAGTCGACGTTACTAAAGTTTTTTAGGTACTTGAACACCTGAATCAGATCCCCTCGCAAGCGTCTCTTTTCCAGCATGAAGAGGAGGTGGAAGCAGTGGAGGTGCAAGAGGAGGAAATGAAGATGGAGAACCCGCAGAAAATGTGCGTCTGTGGAAAGTTTTGTCGTGTCGAGAATTTTGCAACTCCCGATGACCACAGTTGGACACTCGAGGGCGGAGGAGGAGAAGAGGCATGAGGAGGAGGTTGGCCGTCTAATATTGTTTCTTTATGCTACTACTTTTTTTTGTGTGTGTGTGTTTTAACTGATGAGAAGCAGCATCCTCCTCATCCTTGTACTGCTGTTATCTCCCCTCTTCTCTGCGTTTCCGGATTGTTGATTGATGCTCGGTAAAATACTGGAAACTGCTGTGGTCTTGTGTTGCTATGGGTGCGTATGGGTGTGTGTGTGTGTCTGTCTGTCTGTCTGAGTGTGTGTCGCTACGGGGCCTCCTTGTTGCCAGGGGACGTTCTTGCTGTTGTTGGTTACTGGGGGATAAGATCTTGCGGTTAGTTTCTTCTAGTTGGTTTGATGGCTGGCTGTTGCTGGGGTGTCTATCCTTTGGGGGGTTATATATTGTCTCTCCCAGGGGTGTTTGTTTGTGTGTTTGTTGTTTTGGGTACTTTTTAATGTAGTCAGATTGCTGTTATTGTTTTATTATGTAACGATGCTTATTGTTAACTGTTATATGTTGTTAACTGTTATATGTTGTTAACTGTTATATGTTGTTAACTGTTATATGTTGTTAACTGTTATATGTTGTTAACTGTTATATGTTGTTAACTGTTATATGTTGTTAATTGTTATATGTTGTTAATTGTTATATGTTGTTAACTGTTATGTGTTGTTAATTGTTATATGTTGTTAACTGTTATATGTTGTTAACTGTTATATGCTGTTAACTGTTATATGCTGTTAACTGTTATATGTTGTTAACTGTTATATGTTGTTAATTGTTATATGTTGTTAACTGTTATATGCTGTTAACTGTTATATGTTGTTAACTGTTATATGCTGTTAACTGTTATATGCTGTTAACTGTTATATGCTGTTAACTGTTATATGCTGTTAACTGTTATATGTTGTTAACTGTTATATGTTGTTAACTGTTATATGCTGTTAATTGTTATATGCTGTTAACTGTTATATGCTGTTAACTGTTATATGTTGTTAACTGTTATATGCTAACTGTTGTATGCTGTTAACTGTTATATGCTGTTAACTGTTATATGCTGTTAACTGTTGTATGCTGTTAACTGTTATATGCTGTTAACTGTTATATGCTGTTTTTCTGTTGCTGGCAAGCGGTGGTTTTTGTGTTCGTGGAGGTGCTGCTGTCTACCTGTTTCCCCGGACCTGTTTGTTTGTAAGTTCTGTTTTCTAATGCTGGGAGGCTCTTGTTATGGCCTGATGTGTATCCTTACGGTCATATACTTACATTGGTGTGCGTTTTTTATTGTTGTGACTTTTGACATTCTCTTTCCTCTGCTTGCTTAGTATACTTTCTGTGACTTCCCCGAATGCAGCTGAAGGCCACAAAGGCGGGAAAATACTTCATCCCTCCGAGAGAAGATCGCAAGCCCGTAATTTCCATCTCAGAAGAGTTCGCTCTCCGGGTTGACTTGGTACTTTCCTCGTAAAGAAAAGTTATAAGTGAAGTTCAAAAAGAGAAACGGCAGAAAGTTACTTGGTTTACGAGAAGATAGAGGAAATATTTTCTTTACTTTTGCACTAACAAGACTGGCGTAGCACCAAGATAATACCAAACCATTTCCAACTTGGCATTTGACGAACGAGGAAGAGCAGTTTGCCGCATCAACACCACCTGTTGCAAAAGGAAATTGAAAATGAATTCGTTTTTGATCAAATCTGCAACACCGAGGTGGACTAACTACTCAGAATACGAGAGAACTGATCAGATCATTCACAATTAGGCTGCCAGCAGACAAGGATAATCAGGTTACAGCACCAAAGGCAAGAACAATATTAAAGAAAATCCATTAGATGTCTACTATTGTTTTTAAATCAGATTTGCGTACTAAGATGGACTCCCGAGAAAGTCAAACCATTCACGGGTGGGCTGCCGGTGGACAACAAGGAAAAGGAAAAATGTGTGTGTGTGTGTGTGTGTGTGTGTGTGTGTGTGTGTGTGTGTGTGTGTGTGTGTGTGTGTGTGTGTGTGTGTGTGTGTACGCTCCCTTACATTGATGAACAAGTATATGGGTGTCGATATTAAAATATATACTAGTTAATTTCTAAACGTTAAGCCTCATTAGTTTCCACCAGTTCCGCCTCACCAATTTCTTACCTTCCGCTCCCCTTTGAAGCTCGCCTCTTTCCCTCCTCCACCACCTGACAACACAGCGCGTAAACCATTTGCCTCAAATCCCATTAACCCCATTAAGGCAGGTAATCGCCCCAGGTGTGAAATTAAGTTGCTCGTCGCTCACAGCCAATAACCGGCGCCCCATCCACGCCCAGGCGAGGCCCCGCGCTAACACCACCCAAATAGTGCGACGCAGCGAGGGGAAAACACGACCATCGCCCTGCTGAGTGAGTGATGGAAGGCTGATTAACGGAATGAAACCTGCTGAACGGACCGACGCGCCTGCAGATACGGCAGATCAGGGAGGGAAGTCACAGCGACCTCCCTAATGAAATAACGAAATCACGGAGGAAATCAAAGCTATCTTACGAAACTCAACAAAGTACGTATTAACGTAACTGAACAGTCCATAACGTCATGTAGTGATGTACAGCACAGTTAATTGCCATCACAATATAATCGCAAAATGAATCGGTGCCTCATAATCTTACTTGATATGTCATTTTCATTATTCTTAAACGCTATTTAAAATTATTGAGCTAATTGGTCAGTCTAATAGTATTCACTTTAATGAACTAACTTTTAATTTATCCATATTTTACCTTGCAGATTTTGTAACATAGTAATTCCGGCTCTACCTGTTGCACTGCTGTATTATGATGATGATAATAATATTGATATAAATGATAATCGTAATGGTAATGGTATCATTCTAAGGATATGGCAATGTGGACATACGTAATAGAAGTGCGTAATACTATCTTATGTAACGTACAAAATCCCCATAGCATATGATACAATACACTACATTGCTACGCTATACAACTCTAATGCATACCTCCTTCAGAATGCGTAGCGCCAGCTTGATTGACTAATATATGCACCCTCTAATCAATTGTAGAATATACAACCGACCCAGTGAAATGCATTAATCACTGAGTCCAGAGACTTAAATTATGCTTAAGATACCCACTTCAGCCACGCCTTGCGACTATACTCGAGCGTAAATTGAGTCGCTCAATACAACACTTAAGTCAACAGAAGAACATGACGTCCCACAATAATGAACACGTATTGCCCAGCCCCGCCACGCCCCGGCACGCCCCGCCACGCCCCGGCACGCCAGCCACACTCAGTCAAGTGTAGGAAAACCAGACGAGACAACGAAAGTGACCGTCACCTTTGCCTCGGATACTCCACGTGAGGAAACATTCCACCCGAGCTGCGACGATAACTTGATTTAGGTCGGTGCTTACGAGAGAGAGAGAGAGAGAGAGAGAGAGGTGGGGGGGAGGACACTATGGGGTGATATGGTTGGTTTGTAAATGTTTAAAGATATGAATAAGGGTAATTTAGAATAATTGCTTATACTAAAAACAGAAGTAAGAATACATCGGAAGTGGCAACTACTGAATAAAACAAACTCCACATCTAGGAGGAAATAGGCCATAGAAGGTTGTTGAACGTGGTGGTGAGTCAGTTGAACAAACTTAGCAGATATGTAGTAGAGGCAAACACAGCTGAAATATTTAATGGTGGTTATATTTACTTAGGAATGGTAGGTAAAGTCTGTGAATAATCTACTCTCAGGAGCTACAGTGTGTTGGTCGCCTGACTTTTTATAATCGCTTTGTATCATTGTGTAAACGTAATAGTCCTGGAAAAAAATATTAACCCGGTAGCAGCGACGGGCCAAATTTGTGCCATTATATAAACCCCAAAAATAGATGATACATAATCTGATCACAAATGCTTTGATATATATTATGAAATGGTTTGTGTGAGGGGTGATTTTTTATCATTTTCCTCGCTTAGAGGGACCATAAAGAAACATGATCCCCGCTGCTACCAGGTTTTAAAGAATGTCCAGCTATTTTCTACATTTTTATTTATGTATTTACTCTCAGGTGTGTTGTATTTGTTCCCTGTAATGGTGACAAAGGAACGACATTCAGTAATAAAGGCAGTCATGTTATATTTTCATACATATATAAATTTGTCAAAGTCTGGGCATATATACGACCCCGTCTCCCACCCCGTCTCCACGGCCTCTACAGCAACACACACACACACACACACACACACACACACACACACACACACACACATACACAGTAATAGTAGTAATAGTAGTAGAGATAGTAACAGCACCACCAGAAGATGTGGGTGTGGTAATATTCACAGGAAAAGAGTATTCTTGGATTCTGGTAAAAGTAACGTCAATAACGGAAATTTGGGTGGTGATGGTGGTTGATATGATACCAAAAGGAACGTTAAAAGTAATATTAGCAGTAGTAGTAGTAGTACTTGTTGTGTTTGTGGCCTACCAGCATTTCATTACTCCTGACAGCACTGCAACGTACCTGTAATACGTGGCGACTGGTTATATCCCATTATCGTCGACGTGTCCGTGGTGTCCGTCTTGAGGGGGATGGATAGGCGTGGAGGCACTAGGTATTTATTGAGAAAACTCTACATTACACCTTGAATCTCAGCGCCTTGTGTCCTCGTGTGTGCAGAATCCTCTAGAAGCTATATGTAGCTGAAACTTACATATGGTGTACAATACATAAACATACAAAAGTATAAAGGTATCAAAACTCCTCTAAAGGGATTTGGATTCCCCGTTACTACATAGTTTTGTCTGGGCGCTTACAAAGAAAACTTAACAGTAATGCATAACTTATATATACTTCTTACTCTATACTTTATCTACTTGCATATCAGTAGTAGTAGTAGTAGTAGTAGTAGTAGTAGTAGTAGTAGTAGTAGTAGTAGGAGGGGGAGGAGGAGGAGGAGGAGTGGTGGTGACAGTATCGGTGGTGGTGGTGGTGGTGGTGACAGTATCAGTGGTGGTGGTGGTGGTGACAGTATCAGTGGTGGTGGTGGTGGTGGTGATGAATGAGAATTACTTGGGAAGGTAAAGTAAAGGGGAATGGAATGCCACGGGTTGAAGAAGAAAAAGAAAGGGGAGATAGATAACAGCGTTATAATATGAAGTCCTCTCTCTCTCTCTCTCTCTCTCTCTCTCTCTCTCTCTCTCTCTCTCTCTCTCTCTCTCTCTCAAACACTATTTTTTGACCTCCTTTCTCTCTTTCTCCGCTTTCCCTCTCCTTCACTTCCTTGATTATTCACATCATTCTTCTTCCTCTCATTTATTTCCTTCTGTATGTATCCCTTCTTCCTTTCTTCCTTTTCTTCTTTATGACTTCCCTCTTCTATTCTCATCTACCTTTCTGTTCCTTCCTTCCTTCCTCCCGTCCTCCCTTCCATTCTTTCTTACTCCCATCCCTTCGTCCGCTAGTCAATCATCTTTTTTTCCTCCATCCTTCCCTTCCCCCGTCTTGTCTTACTCATAATTCTCTTCCTCCTCGCATCAGCTCGACAATGAGAGAGAGAGAGAGAGAGAGAGAGAGAGAGAGAGAGAGAGAGAGAGAGAGAGAGAGAGAGAATCATACTTTGTTTTTTCCTTTTTTTTATTTGTTTTTGTTGTTGTTGTTTTCTTCTTCTTCTTCTTCTTCTTCGCCACAGTCGTCGTCTTCTTCAATTCCTGTTCATATCTGATATATACTCCTTTCCATTTTCTCTTTCTTCTGCTTCGTTTTGCTTCCACCCTTTCTCTCTACCGTGAAATTATTGTCCACAACTCTTGTTATTCTTTTTCTTTCTGGTTTTCCTCCTATTCATCCTTTCCTTTCTTCTCCAAACTTTTCTTTATTTTTCTTTCCTCTAAAACCTGCTGCGATTTCTTTTAATACTGATTTTCTTTGTGTTCCTCCTCCTTCTCCTGCTTCTACTATAAATATTTCCTCTTCTTGTTTTCCCTCCTTCTCCCCCACTTTCTAATCCTCTTCTTAGCAAAAAGCCTAATCTGTCTTCCTCTTATCCGCCTCCCTTACATTTCTCTGTCGTCTTAATGTACTCAGTTTTCTTTATGTGGTATTTCTATAATATTTGTTTTCGTCATTATTTGGATTATCCTTTTATTCCTATACCCCAGTGCTTATTTTTTATTATTGCTATATTAATTTTCTTCAATGAGTTTTTTTTTTATTGTCTTCGGTTACCTAAATGTTTAGTCTTTCTCATTGTCCGTATTTTTGGGTGCGTCTCTCTCTCTCTCTCTCTCTCTCTCTCTCTCTCTCTCTCTCTCTCTCTCTCTCTCTCTCTCTCTCTCTCCTTGTTTTACACACACACGCACACACACACACACACACACACACACACACTCCTGTCTTTCCTCGGTTTCCTCGTTCCCCATTACCCTCATTTTTCCCTCTCGTTTTTTTTTCCCACTTTAATTCCTCCTCACCTTATATATTTCTCCTCCCCTTGTCCTCTCCTCCGCACGTCAGACCTAAGCCGGGAACTCATACTCCTCCGTCTCCTAATTAATTTACCCGGAGTGAAGGCGGTGTCAGGTTGCCCATTTAATTCCGTGGCCGAGGATGTTAGTGGAAGTAAATTAATACCCGGATATATAATTTCTCAGTACGTTTTCTCTATCTTTTCCTCCCTCATCTCCATACCCGTTCCATCTACGTTCCTTTACCTGTGTATCACTTCCTCATCTCGGATTAATTCTAGAAAATGAAAAATTGTTATTATTTAATAAAAATGGAAAACAAAGACTAACGTTCAAATGTTTTGTAAAAAAGACAGGCAGACAAAAAGATAGGCCTCAAAATTTTGTTTCTCAGTTTCTCTATATTCCTGTTCATTTATCAGGATATCAAAAAGAAGTAAACACACACACACACACACACACACACGTACAGTCGCGCTACGAAGTGTTGACACAGTTTTCATAATCTTTCGGACACGGAGCGTAGGCTCTTGACATCGGGCAGCTACCCTCGGGGAAACATTATCTACCGACTTATATAATAACAACTTAATTTTATACTCTTTAGTTTTGCACACACCTAATTACTATCAGTGATTCCCTTAAACACAATGAAAACTTAATAGTGTAATACATGTGAATGTGACGAAGAGAAACGTTATGGAATGATAGGCTAACATAGCCACATTTATTTTCAGAGTCGCCGGGGCGGAGTATATATAGAAGTCACTTCATTATTCACCCCTACAAGTTATAAATAATATTGTTTTGATCTGATGTATATAATTGACTCGACAGTGATGAATGGAAGAAAGTGGTAGGCTAGCAGTGCAGCGCTGACCAAACGTCGTCTCTCCTCTTCCAAAACAATAGGCTATATCGCGTCGTCTGTCGTGTGTCTAGCTCACTCTAGTGCAACTTTGAATTATATGTCTGGCCACTTGCCGATACTTCTCTTTGGATTTTAACGTTAATTAAAAATATAGACAATTGATTTTGTGATTTTTTTTCAGAATGTCACTGATTTCACACACACAAGATTTATATAGTCATGCATGAATGTCGTTCTCGATGACGTCATCATCAAATGCGAGTTCATTATGAAGTATTTATTTCGCAGTTTATCAAATAAAATGCAGCTAACTATTTTTTCCTATTATTTTATAATAACTACTTAGTAGTAGTGAGTTTGTGATTGCATTGAGGATCAACTTTATTTTCAGTGATACATTTGAATGTTTGTGTAAACAAAAAATCCTCAAACCATCGTATATGAACCGCAAACAGAAGATTTGCATCGATAATATACCATACAAGGACACGAAAAAACAACTTCTATATCAAACAATATAGTTTGATCATACTCGAACGATCTATAGCCTTTCAGATACTCATATTTCATCTCATTAAGGGATATAAAGTTACATACGACGCTGCAAGTGTCTATACATAAGGAATTTTGATGTTGCATGTATAAATAACATGAGTAGCCTAATATTTGAAATAGTCTAGCATCGCATTCAACAGTTATTATTTGTTATTTCATGTATTTTTTTCCGTTATTAATCGTTATTTGCATGCAGTAAATTATTAAGATACCCTTTGCACTTGCAGAGCCAGATGTCTTTACTGAAATGAGAAAGAATTTGAAACACCATAGATCGTTGGAGAATGTGAGCCACGAAGGTTCCCGCCTGGCTGTTTCCTCTGCTTTGAAGGCGCGTGGTGTTGTTATAAACAAGACAAACATATTCGCTGCAACTATAATATACGACTTTCCAGTTAGGGAAAATATTTTCTCAGGTTGTTTTAACTGAACCGCAACTATTTGCCACGCCAAATTTGGAAAATAAACATATTTTTCCTCGAAGGTATGAGGGAAGACACGGGGTAGACCTTGCCTTCCCTTCGTCTCTCCCGCAGACCTTCGTTCCAAAAATGCTAGTGACTATAGGTACGCACCGTCCTTCCCTTCGATCTTCGTCGCTAAACCTTCGTGACTCTTGGTACGGCTCAAAGCACCTTTCGTATTTCGCCTCACCCTCCTTCAGCATCAACATCATCATCATCACGTCCTTGCCATGTTACCGTCCATTACACAAGTCAGTCAGTCTGTGTCTTCCTTACATGATAATAGTGCATTGACTTCCGCCCCTATTTGTGTATCCCGCGTCTGTATTATTTAGCTTTATGATGAAAGGAGTAATGAAAGGGGTGGTAATTAAACTAACGCAAAAGGGTCCTCATGCAGTCATTGGTCCATTCCTCACCTGTTGATATTCGTGCCCAGTGTGTATGTTCGGGTCACCTGTTTTCGAGCGTCTTGGAAAGAGGGATAATTATTAAAAAGGTGAAGGTTGAATTGAAATAAAAGTTTAGTCGAACAAAATCGAGTAGTTAACATCTTTGTCACTAATCAGGCTTTTTTCGCATCATTTTAATTCCAGACTCGATGATCAAACATAAAACAGAAACAAGCAAAATATATCTATAAAATCGCATGAGAAAGAGAAACACGAAATGCAAAAAATATTGTACAATATTTATTGTAGCGATCTCCGAAGGGAAAAAAGGAATTAAATACACACAAAACGAAAAAAAAATAAGAGATCTTCAAGTCACTTGTGCTTCCTGTCTTTTTTTATGACTAAGGCACGGACACTGAACAGTGACTGGAAGAGGCGTATTGATGCTTTTGGTAACAAGTGCCTACACAGGATCATAAGATATCACTGAAACGGCTGAATCGAACTGGCGATTACTCCGTGAGACTGGATCGAGACATTTTCCTTTCAAAGTCAACGGACGCCAGCTCCTGCTATAAAGGAATGTGGTTCATAACCCCAAATCAGACATTGCCCACCGGGATGTTTCTGAAAGAGACAGTCCCGAGTGGAGGAGGTCAAGGGAACGCCGCGTGGCTTGAACAAGTAGATAGAAGGAGGTATGTAGGATGGCAAGGATCAGGCATGAAAACTTGCCGGAGAGACTTCGGGTCATGGCGTCATTGAGTGGGCGATGCCATGCGCCTCCTCGACGTATGTGCCTATTGATGGATTGAGTATAATTATAATTGTTTTTTGTTAGTTTTAGAACATAAGAACATAAGAACGCAGGAGTCTACAAGAGGCCGGTAGGCCTGTACGAAGCAGCTCCTTTGAACCTAAGCTCCCGTGTATCTAACCCCACCTAATATCGCTGTCCATGAATTTATCTAATCTGTTTTTGAATGTGACAATTGTATTGGCACTCACCACATGACTGCTAAGCCTATTCCACTCATCCACCACCCTGTTAGTAAACCAATTTTTGCCTATGTCCCTGTTGAATCTGAATTTATCCAGTTTAAACCCATTACTTCGTGTCCTACCCGGTTCTCTTATCAACAAAACCTTATGAATGTCTCCCTTATTAAAGCCCTTCATCTATTTATAAACCTCGATCATGTCTCCACGCACCCTTCGCCTTTCTAGAGAATGCAAGTTTAACTGTTTGAGTCTTTCCTCGTATGGCAAGTTTCTCAACCCCTGAATCATCTTAGTCATCCTCCTCTGCACCGATTCTAACATTTTGATATCCATTCTATAGTAAGGTGACCAGAACTGAACCGCATAGTCAAGATGAGGTCTAACTAATGATAATATAGTTTGAGGAAGACTTCGGGGCTTCTGTTGCTTACGCTCCTTGAAATAAATCCCAGTACCCTATTAGCTCGATTTCTAGCTTGAATGCATTGTGCCCTTGGACGGAGATCAGTGCTCACTAAGACCCCTAAATCCCTCTCGCACCCAGACCTGCTTATGAGAGTGTCATTTAAGCAATAGTTATGTGAGGGGTTGTTCCTACCTACACTCAGAATACTGCACTTCCCTACATTGAACTCCATCTGCCATTTATCCGCCCAGTCATATATTGTTATTATTTGTATTATCATAGTTATCAGTATCAAAATCTATTTTCTCAATTTCTCTTTTTCTGTATTTTAGTTTTCATTTTATAAGCATATTGTTTTTCTATGTTGTGACTTATTTTTCCTTCTTCAAAAAAATGTGCTCTTAAATTATCCTCCTTTTGTATCTTATGTTTTTTTGTTTGTTTTTTTCTCGCATGTGTCGGTAATCTTGTTGCCGGTGTTTCTTGGCCTTCCACCACCGACGAAATGATTTGTCGAAGTCACACACACACACACACACACACACAGTAGAAGAGAGGAAAGCATCGCCCATGTTTTTGTCACGTCACCATGCCCTCACAGCCCCTCAGGAATCAGGACTCTCAATACATCCTTATCCCCTTAATCCTGCTTTTCCACGTTCCCTCCCTCCTTTTTCTAATCCTTCGATCACCATGCAAGTCCTCCCTGCATACACTCTGAACGTGTTCCTCTCATCACCCTATACCCTCACCCTCACAAACACTCACATCTCATCAAAACACTCCATACTCTGAGAGCTTGCTAGAGAGGGAGGCTATGGACGGGGGCAGTCTGGAGTAGGAGGGGGGGGGGGGAAGGAGAGAGGAATTACTGGCGGGAGGAGGAGGAGGAAGAAGGGCGGAGTCTGAGATCGCTACAGGAGAGAAGGGAACAAAGCCTTTAGAGAGGGGAAGGAGACGTTATCTGGTGAGTCATGCATTGTTGACAGATTGTTGTTGATGACGATGATGATGATGATGTGTGTGTGTGTGTGTGGTCGTGTATTTATCGCCTTTAGGGAGTGAAAATGCGCTTAATTGTGGAATATGTTGCTTGTTTTATCTTTTGTCTTACTGAAAGTATTGCATTCGAAACATTCTAAGAAAGAAGAGATTGTAGCAATATGTTAAATATATATGATGAGACATAGTGGAGGCTAGCGAGGAATGGCACAGAGAGAGAGAGAGAGAGAGAGAGAGAGAGAGAGAGAGAGAGAGAGGTGGATGTATGGACAGACAGATAGATAGATAGGTAGTGAGATGTATATCAGCTACAGAATGCGATAGAGAGGCACGTTGGGTTCGTTCAGTGTAGCTACAGATTGTGTCCATCTATCTTCACATTTTGCTATTAGTCAGGCTAGAGCAAGGTGGCTTAGAGGAAGGAGTTGGAGGAGGAGGAGAAAGGAGCAGTGAAGGACGAGGATCTATAAGAGAAGGAAGTTGAACATAATTATGATGGGGCAGGAGTTGGATGCAGTGATTGTACTATAGAAAGAGGAAGAATAGAAAAACGAAGACATGAACGAGAAAACACAAACATACACATGCACACATACATACATATAGACAGACTGACAGACTAACATATACTTACACCCTATGTTCCTACACATACTAATATATTTTTTCGACCGAGGAAGATAAATGGTGAATAATATGATTTCAGAAGCTGCCATTTGCCGACCTACTGGAATAGTCTCCTTGTACCCTTTTGCATTTGTACTGAATGTTGTGTTGATAGTCGTATACGTAACGGTAAAGCACTCTGTTCAGGTGTGTTACTGTTGCTGGTGAAAAGGAAGTAGGTGAGAGAAGGGAGGTTTAAGAGGAAGTGTATGGGGGTGTAACGAGGTGAAACGGAGGGTGAAGAAGTGTAAATCAATGCTACATGATGGGACAGTGTAAAAAAAGTGTATAGGAATGATATAATGAAACAAGGAGTCATGATAATATATGGCGCTGTAACGTGACGAAAGAAAGGGTGAGAAAATTGTAGATGAATATGACGTAATAAAACAAAGGTAAAAAGTTTGTAAAGGAGTGTGCCATGGAAGGGAAGGTAAAACAAGAAGTGTACAGGAATGCGATATGGTGAAAGTGATAAAGAAAGGTTGAGGATTAGATGATGAATAAGAGGGCAAAAAATAAGTGTAAATAATTATGATATGATTGAAAAGTGGATAAAGTGAAGTGATAGAAGATTGGATAAGATATATGAGGCTTAGAAATTCTCCTAAATGCATTTTTACACACACACACACACACACACACACACACACACACACACACACACGTTGAAATAGAAAAAAAAACATATATAGTGACGTTGTGTGTTGCGGCGAGTTTGTTGTGAAAGTTTCGACACCTTGGCGGCCTTTGGTCGTGTCGGGGCGAGAAAGAAAAGAATGGAAAAAGAAATGCAGGAAGAGAAATATAGAGCACGGAAAAGAAAACTAAAGGAAAGACAGTTTAAACGAAAGAACGAAAATGTTAAAGAAAGTAATTTAAGCAAGCTGAAAAGAAACAGAAGGAAAGGAAATTAGGAAAATACTTAAAAATTAAGTAAAAATATTGATAATAAAAAAAATAGAATATCAGAATGTAAGGACTGAGGAACATTTTTTTTTTGTAATCAGCATTATATTTATCATTATAATTATTTTGTCGTTATTATTTTATATTATTATTGTAATTACCATTATTATTATTATTATTATTATTATTATTATTATTATTATTATTATTATTATTACTAACATTATTATTATTATTATTATTATTATTATTATTATTATTATTATTATTACTATCATTATTATTATTATTATTATTATTATTATTATTATTATTATTATTACTATTATTATTATATTTATTATTAATGTATTATCACTTTTAGTAGTAGTAGTAATAGTAGTAGTAGTAGTAATAGTAGCAGTAGTATTTTATTATTATTATTATTATTATTATTATTATTATTATTACTATTAATATTGTTATATTACTACTAATACTGCTGCTGCCACCACCACTACTACTATAGTCTGTTCACTTAAGCTAGATTCCTGGCGCCGAGGCAGGTTGGTAAGCTTGCAGCTGATTGGCCCTAGCCTGCCAATGACTGTGGCCGGCACCCAACCTTATTTAATATTACAAACATTATAAAAAAAAAAAACATTGTTCTTAAGCTAACATAGCCTGTGGTTGAAACGGCTATCAGCCACCGTCGCCTCAAAGTCCAGGTCGGCAATGTGGGCTGTTTTAGGTGCAGGTGACCTGGTTCCTCTCAGGCAGACCAAGACTGACCTCAGGAGGAAGAAGGACAGCCTGCATCTCATCCAGGCGACCACACTGCTTCTCGGCTGCTGTTTTTTTTTTTTTTTTTTTTTTATTCGCCAGTGTTTCGGCGAGTCTTGTGTAGAAGTTCTGCGTCCTTGGTCCCATCCCTCTCGACGTCGTGAATACTAGCGGGGTGAAGGAGCTCTGATCCACATTCTGTTCTCTTTCCTCGTAAGCTTTGTTTTTCTCTTGTTCATTTCTTCAGTGGGCTGCATCGAGGGTCAGGTCTCTCTGGCAATGGGCCATTGGATCAAATATCCTCATCTCAAAATACGCCCTTTGTCCGCGAGTCCAAAACCCTCTGGCGCTAACATCCACTCGTACTTCGTTCGACCCATTAGCGGTGCATCTGGCGAGGTGTTCGCCTCGCTGAGGAAGCAGCATGGGCTTCATGGTCATGTCGTGACAGACTCCTTTCAGCATCTGAGCTGTCACGTCTCTCACTTCGTCATGTCTCATGCAGACGAAGCCTCCTGTCTTGCATGTCATGGCATAATTTTGGTTGAAACGTTAGCCACAGGTACACATGTTCGGGAGTTAAACCATTGGCCAGCCATACCTCAGGGCAAGGGCATCTGTGAATTATTTCTTCTTTAAGTTGAAGCCTTTTGCCCTGATAGGTAGTGTGGCTAGCCATTTCGATGCGCCCACTTTCTGTGCTATATCCGTCCTCCTCCTTGTGTGTTCCGGGAGTTTTCTCATTAGGTCACTCAAAGTGTTTCTCAATTCTCCTTCTATTACTACTATTTTTTTGTGTTGCTAATAATAATAATGCTACTACAAATACTACTACTATTACTACTACTATTGCTATTACTACTACAGTACTACTACTACCACTACTACTACTACTACTACTACTACTACTACTACTACTACTACTACTACTACTACTACTGCTACTACTACTATTTCTACTACTACTACTACTACTACTACTACTACTACTACTACTACTACTACTACTACTACTACTACTACTACTACTATTACTACTACTACTACTACTACTACTACTACTACTACTACTACTAGGTACTACTATTACTGCTACTACTATTACTACTACTGTTACTACTACTATTACTACTACTATTACTACTATTGCTAGGACTTCTACTACTACTACTACTACTACTATAAAAAACTTTACAATAGTGTGGATATAACTTTTTTTTTAAGATTGTCAGCTTCATTCGGTAATACTTTTTTAATATTTTTTAATCTCCTACCCTCCCCCCCCCACCCCCACCCCATGACGCGGCATTGTCACCATTTGTTGAAGCACTTTTTCCCGCTTTCCACTGTTTATTTTTTTTCACATTCTCATTTGCAAGTAATTTACGCCGACAAATCTCTTTTTTAAGTCGTGGAAGAATTTTTAGCACTTTAATGACGTGTCTTTTATATACAATTCTTTCCTTGCGAGTTTTATTTCTCCGAGTTTTTTCTTTGCAAATGCTTTCCCTTTTGTGATTTTCTTCTCCATATTTCATTCTTTTATCTATTCACTGCTCTATTTCTTTATCTCACTTTTTTTGGGGGGGTTCTTTTCTCGTCGCTTGACACATTCACTGTTTTTTTTTTACTTATCTTTCCCTTTCCTTTTTCATTTCTTCTTATAATAACTTTTTTTTTTATTACAATCATTAAGGATTTTTTTTTTTTATTCCGTATCTCGCCCACTCATTTTTTCCTTCATTCATTCGTTAACAATCTTTTTTTTATTCCTTCACTCATTCACATTATTCTCATTTATTATTTCGGTTACTCAATTTTCTTTGTCATTGCCTTGGTCATTCAATCATTGCTTTTTCAGTTTCTTTTATTCTCCTTTTTATCTAAGCAGCTTTTTCTTATGTTTTATCACTCACTGATAACTTTTGTTTCTTACTGCGTGTGCGATACTTAAACATACATACATACATACATACATACATACATTCTAGTGCATGATATATTCGCGTTCTTTTATTTCCTTTTTTCAGTTCAAAGTAAAAGTCACCTGCATGAATTTCGTGTGTATATAAGTTAGCAAAAAGGTGCGTAAGTTTTATCAAAAGTGGTCTGAATATGTATGCATGTAAGCTTTCAAGAGTTCAAACACACACACACACACATCCTTGAACACGCTCACACCTCCCCCACACAACACTGTAGCCAATATACTCTTCCAAATATTGACATTCACTTGCAAGTACTTGAGAAAAAATTGCCTTTTTCGCCTCGTTGCATCATCAACCTCGCGAGCGTGTTTTGAGTCCCTGAGGCTGCGAGGTAGGCGCCTATTGTGTCTGCTCCACCTGTCACCACCTGGATTCAAACAACGATGAGAGAGGGATAACTGTCAACTACTTCTTTACAGTAGAAGAGTCAGGTGGTAGGCACAATAAAGCAGGATTGAGCTCGAGAATCACTGAGCCCTAAAAGAAAAGACAAATTAGTTATATTAGTTGCATTCATTATTAGTATTTGCTGGATGATTGTGAATAGCGGTTTTCCGGTTTTGCTTTTTCAGCACATAATTCGAAGCCTGGATATCGTTTGCTTGTGTTTTAAGCTGGAGGCAGATCAGACGCACATGCCAGTCAACAAGAGATCAGCACATACTCCCCATAGGCTCAGTGCTCAAAGCCAAGGAAATTATGTTTATATGTGAGGCTTCTTCGTCCTCAAGTGTAGTTTGCTTTGAGCCTTCTTAAATCCCTGTTTCTCCTCAGTCAGTTATATCTTTGATACTACTCAAGTATCACCGTAGGGATTGCTTCCATTGTAAAGTGTGCATCGTCGCTCTCCATCCATAATTCCTTCTTTTCCCGAACTTCTTTTTTCTTAACATCACCAAACTTGAGTATCATCACAAGATTATATATAGCTGGTAGAGCTCAACTCTCCGCTATAATGGAACAAGAAAATTTTGTTGATATATATATATATATATATATATATATATATATATATATATATATATATATATATATATATATATATATATATATATATATATATATATATATATATTATTTTGCTCCATTCCTTATTTCCAGAAGCAAAATTTATTTAAGTGTCCTCGGGGGATACTTTCAAGGGTAAACATAATAAAACTTAAGTGAGACGAAATTCCACTCAGTAGATATATCTGCGTGTGTGTGTGTGTGTGTGTGTGTGTGTGTGTTTCTCTCTCTCTCTCTCTCTCTCTCTCTCTCTCTCTCTCTCTCTCTCTCTCTCTCTCTCTCTCTCTCTCTGCCTCCTAATGAACAAAGTTGGTCCATATGTCTGGCCAAAGTTAACCACGAAGGGAAAAACTCTAATGACCGAGCCAAGAGGACGTGTAAAGAGGAGGCGGGAGTGAGGCGGAGGCGTGATGTGCGGCGAGGGGGGCGTGAAGACAGACCGAGGGAAAAGCAGGCATGGACACAGACAAACAGGGAGACTCTTATTCTAGATTTTAGTTTTTATTTATTTTTTTTTTTTTACAAGTAAAGATTGTGATACTAAAAAAAAAATCCCATATTGGTATTTTTCTGATCACTTTTTTTCATGTAGTTTGATATGTTTTGAAAGTGAAGGTGGAATGTGTATCCATACCAGATTCCTGTTTGGGGGGTTTTGCTTTTTTATGTAAAGTTGGTTGCTGCGGTTCATTGTGTGTGTGTGTGTGTGTGTGTGTGTGTGTGTGTGTGTGTGTGTGTGCTTCCTTACACTCATATATTAATATTCAACACATTGCATGGATTACAACAGTGGTTCTTAACTTGGGGGTTGTGACCCCTGGGGGGTCTTTTGGGGTTTCTCGAGGGGTCACGAAGGATTTAAGAGAAAATATTTTATTTCAAGTACTTGAGGTGGCCAGCTGCTAAAGACATCAACCAGTCCACAACCACTCAACCAGCAGTCAGTCCAAGGAGACTATACAAAGAGTCTCCTTGACTCCTTGAGTCAGTCAGTCAGATCATAGCTACGGTGGGGGATTACGTGCTTCGATCGTGCTCTGTGACTCCCAAGGCGCTTTGCGTTGCAGTTTCACACAACGAGGGAACGAGGTAAGTTGTTTCGAGGAATATTGGATTGTATTCGTATGGTGTAAGTTTTTCTGCATGGTATACCGTATCTACAACTTCTGTAATAAATTGTTTACAGTGGCGCCATCTTGCATTGGCTCATGCTGCCCCCCGGAACTCGTTCTTGATTCGCTTGGACGGCTTCCTCTAGAGTCCGGGTTGATGGGTGGTCTTCAAGACAGCATGTGGGTAGTTTTAAGCCACTCGGCGGTGACTGAAAAATCCGAGTGGTAGCGTGGGGATTCGAACCCGCGTCGTCCATCACGCGGTGAATGTGGGCCCAGTACGCTACCAGTTCGGCCACCGCCTACCAGGCTATCATTTTGCATTTAGATAAATACTAAGCTATTATTTTGCATTTAAGAATACAAGGCAATTATTTTGCATTTAAGAATACCAAGCTATTAATTTGCATTTAGGAAACTAGGCTATTATTTTGCATTTAGGAAACGCTATTATTTTGCATTTATAAATACTATGCTATTTTTTTGCATTTAGGAAACTAGGCTATTATTTTGCATTTAGGAAAAATAAGCTATCACTTTGCATTTTGGAATACTAGGCTATTATTTTGCATTTAAGAAAACTAGCCTATTATTTTGTAGTAACTTTCTTTTTTCTTAAGGTAAATTAATATACCTCTCGTGAACAGTTTTATTTATCAATGATGCGTTTTTAATGGGTACTGTGCTATAGTGGCAATCATCTGGCCCAATTTATAAATGTTTATAAGTGGAAAAAGCTTGATGATCTATACTGTTTTAGCACTTGTAGGGGATTTGTGGGATTTCTCAAGGTCTTTTATTTGTAACGTTTTCAATTAATCAGGATCTTCATATAGTTTTGTTTTACCTTACCTTTACGCAAAGTTCACCATTGCAAAATTTAATATAGGGGTCACGGTAATGCCTTGGAGAGTCTCAGGGGGTAAGGCGATGAAAAATGTTAAGAACCAGTGGATTAAAACGATGTATCATTCTTTATTGCTTAGTGTAATTGAACGTATTCTCTCTCTCTCTCTCTCTCTCTCTCTCTCTCTCTCTCTCTCTCTCTCTCTCTCTCTCTCTCTCTCTCTAACCTATCATCTAAATATTTATCTCTATCCTTTAACTCTTCTCATCATTTCCTCCTTTTTTTTTTTCAACCCTCCCTACATCGTATCTGCCTCCTCTTTACTCTTCCCTGCTCACTTCTTCACTCCCTATCTCTCACTGACTCCTATAGTGTGAGTGCCTCTCCGCCCGGCCTCCTCCTCACACTTGTAGTTCGTATTGTTGGCTCGTGTCGCTGATTGCACCTGTTCGCTAGTCCACCTTCAATGCGCGAATATTTGCATGCATACAGAGTTCCAGGTGTGATTGAAGGCAAATCCTGGTGTGTATTTTTTCCTCTCTCTATGTCTCCTTTTTTTTCTCTTGTGTTTGTTCATTCGTGCTCCGAATTCAATCATTCGTAGTTCTTTTGAGTATTGTTTTTCTTTGTTTTGTCTGGCTCTCTTGCTTTGGCGTGTGTGTGTGTGTGTGTGTGTGTGTTCCTTATCGCGTTGGTCAGCATCATGTGTTAGTATTAGGCTAATGCCAGTGCTTAATGTGTTAGAATAAGGCTAATGCCAGTTAATCACCGATAAATTTCAAGCTTTACAGAGATGTATATATATTTATATACATGTTGTTAATCAGATTTATTATTTATTCGTGTATTCATTTGCTTACCAGTTTTGTGTTTCTTCCATTCATTTCACTTATCTCCTATTTATGGCATCGTTTGGTACTATTTTATTTTCGCAAACTTTTCAAAATATCTTCGAGTCTATTCATATTTGCTTTATGTTTACCGCTTATATTTAAAGGATGGACTTCATTGCACTATCCCTTTGGACTATTTTTCAGTGTCTTTACTATTTTGTGAATGCTTGGGTTGGAAGTTATGTATTTATTCATTGAAAGTCTTTTTTTTCCTGATTGTCTAATTTCTTTTATTTTCTCTGCAGCCTAATCCCTCCATTGGTTTGAACTTGTCTCAACAATTTGACGACTGTTATTCTTGCTCGCCGCGTTTCCTGTACTTACATTGATATTAAATTACAAATTACCTCCTTTTTTTCTGTTCCATTGGCTTGACAATTTTTCCGAAACATTTATTTATCTTCGTCAGACTTGAAATGCTCATTTAGACCGTTTTATTTTTCTACACAGGCCTCAATATTAATCTTTGTTTGTTGTATATTTTTACTTCTCTATGGCGTGTCCCAGAAAGCTAAATCACACGCTATTCAAGAACCAAACTTGTCGCCAGTTTGTGTCGGAAAAAGGACGTCAAGTGTGCCTTCAGAATACACAAAACCCTCACATTTAAAGGCCTTAAGAGAGAGAGAGAGAGAGAGAGAGAGAGAGAGAGTATTGACTTTATCATTCTCCGAAAAGGTACGATACATTCCCGTAACCTGTTTCCTCACCTTTCCGCTTTACCTCCCTTTTTTTATCTCTCACTCTCCCTTTTACCATAAGAAAGCATGCCCGTCCCCTTGGCCAAGCGCACCACTAATTATCATGTTTCTCTTTCCTTGTTTTATCTCACTATGTATTTCCTTCCCTTCAGCCGGTCCCTCTGCCCAATATTTCGTTTTGTTTGTTTGTTATTCCAGTTTACCTTTTCTTCAGATCTTCATGTCGTCCCTACTAATTTTTATATCAGTTACTTCATGCTCTGGTTATGATGTGTACAGTTTCCTTCCTCGTCTCTGCTTTCCTATCTATTTCTTTTCATCTTCTCTTTCCACTTAATATTCTTTTTGGTTGTGAGTACGTGCGTTTCCACCTCACTAGGACAAGTGGGTTAGTAACTAGGGTTGGTATTGTTAGACACTTTTGCTTATCACATCAGCTATTTCTAAAGGTCAAGGAGGGGGTCAGTAGGGTTCTAATGAGTGTCTCTTCAGGTTCATATTACAGAAGAAGTGTTAAACTACCACCAGGTTCATATAACTACTCGCCGAAATGTCTTATAATACGACCTTAGGTGTTTACAGTGCGGCAGAGCAGGGAACGAGGAAATAATGAGTCTTGTTCTATTGAGGTCTGGCCACCATGAACCACGGGCGAGGAGTTACCAATAATGAGTAACAGACGAAGTGGAAATGGTGTAGTAGTGGCAGTATACCAGACGGACGAAGAGACGAAGGAATAGGAGGAGGTGGAGGACAGAGGGGGAGAGAAAAAGTAAGAAGAGGAGGAGGAAGATGAAGAATGGAAGGATATAAAATAATGAGATGAAGAAGAATAAGAAGTAGAAGAAGAGGAATTGGAGGATAAAAGGAAGAACAAGAACAAGAACTCCATCAGGAAGAGAAGGAGGTTTATGAGGAAAAGGATTATATAGGAGAGGGAAGAAGAAGAAGAAAGAGGAAAAGAGGAACGGAAGAAAGAAGAAAGAGATGAACAGTATGAACAGTCAGGAATAGTCAAAAAGAAAAAAAAATATGAAGGGGGAATAAGAGAGAGAGAGAATGGTGATGAAGAGGGGAGAGAGGAAAGGATAAAGATGAGAAAGAGGAGGAAGACGAGAATACAAAGGAGGAAGGAAGGAAGGAAGGGCAGTGGAAAATAGTCTTAGGCGAAGCAAGGTGCAGACGGTTAAGTGAAGCAAAGATACGAAAGGTGAGGCGACGCAAGGAAAGGAAAATGTCAGTTACTTGTGATAAAAAAAAATTCAGTTTGTCAGTATCCTTCTCCTTCTTTTGCTCCTCCTCCCCTCCTCCTCCTCCTCCTTCTCACACAGGAACACAAAGGAAGAACAAACAACAGCAGACCTGCTGTCCTTACGAGGCTGTTTGTGACAAGCTACACTAACTATCTAATCAAAGGTGGAAGATGAAGGACAGCAAAGGCGAAGGCTCCCCCCCCCCATTCCTCCAGCCAAAGCTGTTAGGAAAGGAAAAAGAACCATGCAGCATGAAAAAACTGCATGGAAATTATGTAGGAAAGAGGAAAGAACTACCATTACTGCTACCACTAACCGGGCGATAAAAACGGACAAGGACACCAGTATTCGAAAGAACTTAACGTTATTACGACAATGAGTAATATCTTAGGTGCTGGTTGGATTCAAAATACTTGTCTAATCTATTCTTGAAGGCCGTAACTGTTGTACTATCAACGACATCACAGGGTAGAGAGTTCCAAACATTAACAACTCGATAGAAGAAGAAGTGTTTAGCCTCGTACGACGAGAATCTTTTACCACATATCTTCAAATTGTGATTGCTTCTTGTTCTATTTGATCGATCAATTGTAAAGTAATCTTCCGCAGACCAAAACTGTACACAGTACTCTAGATGGGGTTGAACCAACGAAGTGTGCAGTTTTAATATTACTTTTTCCGATTTATTATTAAAGACTCGTCCGATGAAGCCAACCAATTTGTTTGCAGTTTTAACTACCTCTGAACAATGCTGACCGGGCTTTAAATCGCTTGATATAGTGATTCCAAGATCCTTTACTTACTGCAGAAAGTTGTTGGCCATTCATTACGTACCGAACGCGATTGTTATTTTTTCCGATGTGCAACACTTTACATTTGTCAACGTTAAATGTCATTTGCCATTGATTGGCCCAGCGTGCAAGTCGATCTAGATCTGATTGTAAAGCTTCTTCGTCGAGTATCGCAATTACTTTACTAGCAATTTTTGTGTAATCAGCAAATTTTGATACTTTGCAAGTGAGCCCATCATCGATATCATTAACATAAATTAAGAAGAGCATGGGGCCAAGCACTGATCCTTGACATCGAGCCAGTTAAATGTAACACCGTTTAGAACTACTCTCTGTTTCTGCTCAGAGAGCCAGTCCACAAGCCAATTGTGAATGTTACCCGAGATACCGTGCGCCAATTGTTTGCTGAGCAATCGTTGGTGGAGGACCTTATCAAATGCCTTTTGAAAATCCAGATATATGATATCTACTGATCTGCTTTCATCGAACACCTCAAAAATATAATGCAAAAAAATAAAGTAAGTTAGTTAAACACGAACGTTTACTACGGAAGCCATGTTGCGAATTATTTATTATATTATTTTCTTCGAAGAATTTCACCATATTGTCGCGAGTGATAGTCTCCATTAACTTACAAACAATCGATGTCAGGCTAATTGGTCGACAGTTTCCTGGATGAGACTTGTCCCCCTTTTTGAAAATTGGCGTGACATTTGCTAGTTTCCAATCCGACGGAACTTTTCCAGCTGTTAAAGATTTATTGAATATGATGGAGAGCGGTTTACAAATTTGATGTTTGATTTCTTTTAAGACCCTAGGGGTAATTTTGTCTGGACCAGGAGTTTTGCTTAGTTTAATCTTTTCAATTGTGCGTAAAATGTCACTTTCTACGATGAGCACGCCACTTAACATCTTTTCGGTCCTTCTAACCTCCGGCGGTTGAGGTGATAAACAATCTTCGTCGGTAAATACGGATTCGAAAAAGCTATTTAGGATTGTAGCCATTTCATTTTCATCGTTCGTGTGGTTACCATTATCAATAGCAAGCGGTCCGATACCACAAGTGAGTGACTTTTTATTATTTACATAGCTGAAAAATTCTTTAGGATTAGATTTACTCGTTTCCGCTATATATTCTTCAAGATTTTTCTTGCTTCTTTTTATTAATTCCTTGGTTTCGCGGCGAATTCTGTACAACTCTAGTTTGTCAGCCTAACTCTGAGTTGATATGTATCTACTGTATACGCATTTTTTAAGAGATTGGCTATCCTCCTCCTCCTCCTCCTCCGTCACTTCTACATCAGAACAAGACTCTTCAACGTTAGGTATCTTTTCCTGGCCAACCTTTTCCTCTTTCTATTTCTGCTTTCTCACTTTCCTTCTATTCTCCAACATTTTTTTTTTCATATTTATTCCTATCGTCTCTTGTCCATCTTTTTCCTTGCCCTCTTCCTTTCCTTTACTGTTTACATCTCTTATTCCATTTACCCCTTCTCTTATTCCCTTCCTGTTTTTTTTTCTTAATTATCCATCATAAAAATTATCGTCTCGTCTTTCCATTTTTTTTCTCTTCTCATTTTATCTTTTCTTCCTTTTTTGCATTTCATCAGCTTAACTTTCTCTTTAAATCTCACTCAAGCATCTTCTCTTTCATTCTATCTTTCCTCTTGTTTCGTACGCCATGTCTCCCACCGTCTTATTGGACCAGAGGCTTAGCGGTACTTTGTGTAAGATATCTTTTTTTCCGCTCCTCATCCTCGCCTCAGTCGCGCAAATCCTTCTCTCGTGGTGTCTCCTAACTCCTTTTGCTCTCTCTCGCTGCTGCTCCCCTTTCCTTCTACCATTTTCCTTAATCTTAGTCGGGATCTCCCTTGCCTTCACACCATTTTCTTCTTGTCGCTCTCATCTTCCATCTGTATCTCCTCCTCCTCCTCGACTATATCCCCCTTCCTTGTCCTCGTTATCCCTTATCTACAGGATGGTGATAATGATGATAACAGCTAAGATGATATATGGACTATTCTTCATTATCGTCAGTGTTTAGTGATTCACAAAATACTTAGAGATATATCTAAGAATTGCACGAAGACAAATGGAAGCAAAAATGATTGCTATGACACAGGAAGCGAGCATCATGAATTAGATAACAGACAAAGATTGTACATCTATGGAGAGGTAAAGATATGGACAGGTTATATAGTGCGTCCAAGTGTAACCGATGGACAACAAATGTAAGAGTAGCAACCCAGAAATTGTAGGTAAAAGGAGGGAGGAAGGGGACCAGGTGGAGAAATGAAATTAGATCATTTGCTGGAGCAGGACGGAATACACTAACACCAGACAGTGAGGTGGAATATACCCGGAAAGTCTTTGTCCTCCTGTGCTCAAGTAATGACTGACGATGACGATGGTGCGATTTATTGTTGTATTTATCATAGTGAAGTTAGGATGAAATAAATGGAAAGGGAAAAGAGGACGGATGGGATGTACAAGTGATTGAATGGAATATGTAAGTGTTTGAAGGGGAGGAAGGAGACAGGGACTGGATATGTGACTGAAAACCCCGTCCACCCTTGTTAATAAGGAAATGCATTTATCAAGGTTGCTCCATCAGCTCGTACTGTATTAATTCCCTTTTTTGAGAACCATACGCTCAAGTAATCATACTAAAAAGGTTATATGTGAACATTTTCGCATATAGTCATTATAGAGAGGAGCTTATAATTTACTTTTTTCTCCGTAGTAAAAAAATATCAGTGTAGGAAAAGAAAAATTACGGGGAATAAAAAGCGCAAAGGTCGGCAAAAATGCAAACCTAATTAGCGATAAGTTGATGAAAGACAAAAACATTAGTAGGGGAAATGATTAACAGAGAGAGAGAGAGAGAGAGAGAGAGAGAGAGAGAGAGAGAGAGAGAGAGTGTGAGAGTGATGCGAGATAAGAAGAGAAGCTTATGTAGAGACAACGAAAATTTACGACAGCAGTATGAAAAAAGTTTAAAGAGTGTACGCGTATTAAGAGCAGTATGGAGCGAGGAGGAGAGCAGCAGGCAGGAGGCGAAGGAAACAGAGGCAATCACTGGACAAAAAACAAAAAAGAAAGCATAGAGAGTGAGAGTGAGTGACTCGGACTTCACTGGTAGAAGACAGGGGTTAAAAAGCATAACATTCTCTCTCTCTCTCTCTCTCTCTCTCTCTCTCTCTCTCTCTCTCTCTCTCTCTCTCTCTCTCTCTCTCTCTCTCTCTCTCTCTCTCTCTCTCTCTCTCTCTCTCTCTCTCTCTCTCTCTCTCTCTCTCTCTCTCTCTCTCTCTCTCTCACACACACACATATTAGAGATCAGAGTCCTGCCGTTGTTAAGTCGGTTTCAATATTTTTTTGTCTTTTTAATCCACCTTTTGTACTTGTTTCAATATGTCTGCCTGGCTGAATGACCGGCTAATTATCTGTAAAGCTGCTGTGTGTCGATGCATGGTTGTGGTCAAGTATAGAAATGATGTTTTGTATGGAACTGTTTTTTTATGTAATTTTCATATAGCTGTGCGTTGGGGCTGTAATGTAAGTGTGAATGTGAATTAATGAATTTATGTTTTCGTTAAATGTGTATATGTCTGAACGTGCATATAATTAATAAATCTGTGAATGTATGATGGAGTACAGATGCCATATCATAGACACGAATAATTTTTTTTTACGATTCAAACAATACCATAACACATCATAATAATCACCATCATCAGCAACAGCCTATGCTATTCTATTGCAGGACACGAGCCTATCTAAATATGTGTCTATTTGTTTCTGTCCTGTGTTGCTAGTGTCAAAAGTCTTTGTAAACACCGCATCCATTTTTTCCTTACGTCATTTGGTGGATTTCGAGTTTTATTATATCAGTTATTTTACTGTTATTCACTCTTGTTATCCATCTGTTTTCCTCTTATCTACATATTTGTCCTGATCACTGCCATTTCTTGCTCTGAATCACCTTCATTAATTATTGCTGTTATTATGTGTTACTTTTCATAACAGTTGTTTCCCAGTCTGTCACCAGTTGTCCTCTTTCCTACATGTACAGTACGTCTTGGTCATTACAGTTTCTTTATTTGAATTCCCTTCATTAGTTTTGTTTTCTTACTCATTTGCAAAACACACCTTCACAAAATTGGAAAGACAGAGAAAAAGAAGAAAGATATTGATCATGTTTAGTTCGAGTGCTGCTAGGAACGTGCAAATTATATATATACATACATATATATATATATATATATATATATATATATATATATCTATATATATATATATATATATATATATAATGTGTATTTGTCAAAGGCATATATGTATGAATGTATGTATGTATGTGTGATGGTGTATTTGTCTTGGATCGTCGCCCCAAAGCAGTGACTGTTTCTTCGTAATTTTAGTCTAATGTTTTCTTTAATAAATGGATGTGTGCATATGTCTATCTTTAACTAAATGTCTTTTGAATGCATCTTGGAGGTGATATCAGTCTTAAGTATTCTCACACTGAAGCTAAATTGTGTGTGTATATTAAGTGTTCTCTTTGATATTATTGTCACGTGTGTGTGTGTGTGTGTGTGTGTGTGTGTGTGGCGCGCGCGCCAATAACAACCGCCGCCATCAGTGCTCTCCAGACTACTTAACACGAGCCTCCACTTAGCTTTACCTCCACTCAGAAGAGGGGTGGAGAGAGAGAGAGAGAGAGAGAGAGAGAGAGAGAGAGAGAGAGAGAGAGAGAGAGAGAGAGAGAGAGAGAGAGAGAGAGATGTAACCCCTTTTAAAAAGGAAACGAAAAGGAGACAGGCCAGCAGAGCGGGAGAGGGAAATAATAGAAGGCAGTCCAGAGGGTAGCGATGAGAGGAAGGGTTGATAACATGAAGAGGTGAGGTGAGGAGAGCTGGAGAGTAAGGAAGGGAGGAAGAGATACGGGAGAAGAGAGAAGGGGCAGAGAGGTAAAAGGAATAGGAAAGAGTGTATGAAAAGAGATTGAAGAGAGGCGTGGAAAAACGAAGAGTTAAAGAAGGAAAGGGGAGTGTAGAGGAGAGAATAAATCGTTAGGGTTGGAGAAGAAAAAGAGACTAAAAGAAAAGAATTGGAAGGAATTTGAAGAGTATGGGAAAACATAGATGCGTAGGGGAAGGTAAAGGAAATGAATGAAAATAGAAAGGAGGCAAGATAGGCCAATAGACGAAAGGAAGGAGGGGAGAGGAAAGGAAGGGTAAGTCGTGAGGGGAAGGGAGGGGAGTGGGAGGAGGGGGAGGAAGTGAAGAGGAAGAGGAGAGTGAGTGGAAGGAGGAAATGCGGGATGAAGGGAGACAAATATGTAAGACAAAGGTACACACACACACACACACACACACACACACACACACACACACAGTGACGGTGACGGTCCAGGGTTGGAGTAATTACACTTAAAAAATAATTACAATAACAATTACAATTACGTTCCGAAACTTTGAATTACAATTATGATTATAATTATATTTGGAAAAAGCAATTACATTGCAATTACAATTACTTTAAAACAAATTAAATTAAAATTACAATTACAATAATACTGTAATTAATTACATTTCTATTAAATTACAATTACAATTACTCCAACCCTGGGTTATAAGCAACCCATCACTCCTAATGGAGCTCGACCATTACCACTTATATTTTATAATTACAATTAAATTACAAATTGCATCATCCTTTACTTAATTATAATTATAATTACATACTATAATTGCATTTTCAATTACAATTATAATTACAAAAATACTGTAATTAATTATATTTCAATTAATTACAATTACAATTACACCAACCTTGAACTGTCTCTCTCTCACACACACACACACACACACACACACACACACACACACACACACACACATACACATACACGCGAAACACTTTTCTCAAAATCGATAAACGAAAACAATTTTATTTCGGTTGTGTTTGCTGGGACCAGTGTAAGAATGGAGGGTGGGAGAGAAGAGGTACACCCCTACCACCACCACCACCACCACCACCGTCACCATAGCCATCGTCACCACCACCAACAACACCACCCTAGAGTTTTTTACCCTATATGTTATTTAATTAATTCTTCATTTTCCCCTATTTAGCCTACTTTGGCCTCTTTTGTAGTCTGACGGAGCAAATTTCTAAAGTAGTGTGAGTATTGTTCTGTGTCCTCGCGTGCGTCAGCGAGTGCGTGAGAGTGCGTCAGTGCATTCTCTACCACTTCGGTCTGGCAACCACCTCATTCCACCCCATTTAGCGCGCCGCCCTTTCGCCTCATCCACTTACAAACTCACTCCAGCAAAGGCCACATCCCCACTCCCTGCCCCGCCACCCCTCCCTTCCCTTCCTCGAGATCGTGTTCTTCTTTGAGGGGGGCGATGAAAGGAAGGCGTGTGTGTGTGTGTGTGTGTGTGTGTGTGTGTGTGTGCAAGTGTGCAAGGCGTGGCGGCCATCATTGCCTGTTGCTTTATTCATGAAGAGAGAGTCAGTGGGACGGCTGGCCGGGCGCGGTATTTATATCTCTATCTGTATGCAGTGAGTCCAGCCAGCCAGCCAGCATCCCGCGTGAGGGGGGTGACTCGCACAGAGCTTGACGAAGGGTTACATGGTGTTTCTTCCTCCCTTTGGTTCTTTTTTCGTATCCTCTCTTGTCTCTTCCTCCGTCTTTCTCTCCCTCGTGTCCTTCCCCCAACTGTGTTCTATTTGTATATCCTCTCTTCTCTTCCCTCTTCCTCTCTCTTTCCGTGATTCATCCCCACGCTTCGACTTTGTGTTTATTCTTTTTTTTTCTCTCTTTACCCCCCTGCCTTCTTTCTTCCTCCCTTTTTCCGTTTCCCCCGCCTCCCCTCAAATCCACCCATCCGCTCTATTTTCTCTCTTCTCCCTGCCTTTGTTTCTCTCCTCTCCTCTCCTTCCTCCTCCTGGCAGGTGTTCCACTGTCCCTCCCATTGCCTATAGGCCTCAGGTATCATGAATTGTTCACTTGGCATTTTTAATGGCTAAAGGCTGCTTTGTTATCGAATTCACCTTTACATAGCGTCTCCAGCAGCTGGCCTCGCTTTAGCCTTGCCCCTATCCACCATACAAGGCTAGATATCAAGCTTCGTGGCGAATTGAAGGGAGACTGAGCGTGTTGTTTCCCATTTGTGTCTTTAGCTCTGGATATTAAGGATTAGTCTCTGTGTTGTGGCTGACACCATGGTTCTGTGAAGTTGCTCGTTCCTATACAAAACGAGAAGAAATTAAGAACATTAGAACATAAGCATATCAGTAGTTTGTAAGAGGCCGGTAGACCTCTGCAAGGCATCTCCTGTAAGCCTGACCCAAACTATCCTCACTATCTATGAGTTTATCTAATCTTTTCTTGGATGGAGACCTGCCCGGATGCCCTCGGGTGTAGCGTCATAGGTTGGGCGTGGCGACGCACCCCCCGGCGTTTGCTCCCATTCATTGATTGATTTTCTTGAATGAGTATCGAGAAAGAGGAAGAGGATAACTTGGGTAGTCGGGCATGTTTATCTCATTACAAGGTTACTGGAGCTAGTGATCCAATCTACTCGTCACGCACTTCAGTGCCTGCAGACCAGATCAAAGTACCTCGATATACGTGCGTTCAGTTTACTTCTGAGGCAACGAAATAACGCTTGATTCGGCATTAAAGGAGTCGAGGGTTTTTGCACTGTTTGCTTCTGCAGGAGGATTGTTCCACTGGCAGAGGACGATATTTGAGAAAAAAATACCAATGCCAATACTACATCATCTCGTTTGGATAGGTGGGCAATTATTTCTAGTTCTTGGGTTACAATGAAGTTAAAAAAAACAATCGACGTTACTGTACCTCTTGAATACCGATCAAATATCACAATTGTCTTTTTTCCAGAGAAGAACACACACACACACACACACACACACACACACACACACACACACACACACACACACACACACACACACATTAGGCCAAGCTATACGATAAATGCAGGAACAAACATCTGGGTCAAATGAATACCTTTTTTTTTTTTTAAGACTAATGAAACCAAATAGTAAAAACAGTTAGTCGGTCAGTGCTGGGAAAAAAGATAGGAGAGAAAAAATAAAACAGGAGACACCAAAACTCCATCAGGAAGTTTCGTCTATGATCCTTTCACTTCAGAACTCTTGATTCCGAAGAGAAAAGTATTGAAACGTTTCTTCGAGGCAGCGAAAAGAAAAGCCTCTTCACTCTCCCAACCACTTCAATGCAGCAGCTTCCGCCAACGTCTCCGTCACGTATGCGTCGGCCTTGATAAGCAGGCGTGGCAAGCGAATGAAGGATGGGACGGTGGAGATTTTAGTTTGTTGATTCCTTCCCTACCTGCTAAGAGAAACGGTGGTCCATTTGTTAGTGAGGTTATGAATGGGTTTGTATGATACGTAAACGAAGCCAATCTTAGTTCACTGCGCGACAAAGACTTTTTTCAACGTTCTCCATTTCTTGTCTGATTGTAGTGTATTCCTTCCTCCTCCATCAGGGGTTCTATTTTCATTTATTCACCTGCTTTCCTGTTTGCCCTGACTTATAGAAATCATGAGTTGCCAGTCTGTCACTTTGGTTACTTTGTTTTTTACGAGGACGGCGTTACTTACATGGACAGTGGAAGTCAAACCGAGGGGAGTCATTCAGTAATTCACTTTACTTACAAAAGTCAGTTTGGCTAGGAGACAAGTAAAGGAATGGAAGTACAGAGTAGAAGGAAGAGATTGAAACAGAGGAAGACGTGGATGGATTATGTAATGGAAGACATGAGACAAAGCCATCTATAATTAGAAATTACAAACAGACTGCAAAGGAAGAAGCTCATCCACGTGCTCGCTCGCTCTCCCGTGGCGGTGGGTGGCTCTCTTCAGAGCATAACCAAGGCAGGGGTATTCTATCCTCCTAAGTTTATTATAACATCATCACTCGAATGTGAGGTGTATTAGAGGTAGTGGCACGTTATTCTCTACCTCACAAATACGCCTTAACTATTTTTTTATTTTTTTTTATTCAGGGGTAGGCGATCAATATTTAGTTAATTTAACTAGATAGCCTACTGTTATATTTACTGTTGTGTTTTATATTGTCCAGCATCCAATGTTAAAATGACCAGTGCTGGAGGATCGTCTAACGAGTGCTTACAAGAGTGTGGTTATTTTCCTTATCTGCACCTCCAGCACTTCGATACCAATTCCAGCATTGCAGCCCTACTCTCTGGCACCAGGAACCTGCAAAGCACAACTAACTGGATCTCGCAAGAAGGAGTCCTGTTTCTTTTGGTGGCACAAGAGCCGTGGGGACCAACACATAGCTCATAGCCAGTCCTGTTAGTGCCAGTAGTGGCATTAAAGTCGCCGAAGACAATGACTGCCCCGAGGGGACACTGGTCGAATACAGGAGTGGAGAACAACGTACACTTATCCCTCATACACCACACAGTCGTGGGCACAGTGGTGATGTTACATAAAACTAATGGGATGGGTAAGGAGAATAAAGGACCCTTGCCTTGGTTGTGCTCTGAGGAGTGCCACCAACCGCCACATGAGAACGAGCGAGCAAGCGAGTGAGTATGCATGTGTGTGTGTTTACGAAATAGCAGCGCATGCACACAGCAAAGCTTTGAAGCAAGACACCGCCCAAACGGTCGCATACTCTCCTCCGGTGAGACAGAAAATGTGGCGCCGCATTCACAGACTTACTAAGTGTATTCATGTGAAATGTTTATGTCTACCCTTGTCCTTGTCTCCTGTGCCGCCTGTGTATTTTCATTGTCGCTGTCCTTGTCTCTCGTCGCGCTTTGTAGTCCGCGTCGTGTCTTCAATTGTTTATCTATTGTCACTCGTCTATCTCTGACCATCTCTCTATCTCTCTCCATGTAAAATGGTAAAAGATTCTCGTCGCACGAAGCTAAACACTTCTTCTTCAATCGAGTTGTTAATGTTTGGAACTCTCTACCCTATGATGTCGTTGATAGTACAACAGTTACGGCTTCAAGAATAGATGAGACAAGTATTTTGAACTCAACCAGCACCTAAGATATTACTCATTGTCGTAATAACGTTAAGTTCTTTCGAATTCTGGTGTCCTTGTCCGCTTTTATCGCCCGGTTAGTGGTAGCAGTAATGGTAGTTCTTTCCTCTTTCATATATAATTTCCATGCAGTTTTTCCATGTTGCATGGTTCTTTTTCCTTTCCTGCCAGCTTTGGCTGGAGGGATGGGGGGTGGAGAGGAGCCTTCGCCTTTGCTGTCCTTCATCTTCCAGCTTTGATTAGATAGTTAGTGTAGCTTGTCACAAACAGCCTCGTAAGGACCAGCAGGTCTGCTGTTGTTTGTTCTTCCTTTGTGTTCTTTGTGTCCTCCTCTTCCTCCTCCTCCTCTTCCTCTTCCTCCTCTTCCTTCTCCTCCTCTTCCCCCCCCTCTTCCTCCCACTACTCCTCCTCCTCCTCTTTTTCCTTCTACTCATCTTCCTTTTCCTTCTTTTCCTACCCCTATGCCTCCTCTTTGTTTGCAAGTATTTCCATTTCTCACAATGAATAATATAATGTGTTCGTATTATTTTAAGCTTCCTGCAGAGCTCAACTCGTGAAATAATTATTTACAAGATGCATTTTTGATCATGTCTCTGTTTTCTTTTGATTTGCTACCGAAGCATTCAAGTCTCAGCTCATGTCGTTCTCCATTGGTGAACTCCTGTTTCTCAGAATTTCATTTAGTTTTCGTTTTACTTTCAGTTTTTTTTTCTGTGTGAACTTTTTTATATACATCTTCTCTTTGCTTCCGTCTCAAAGCAAAGGACCGTCTATTTTGAAGGTATGTCTTGCATATTTGGCTGTTTAATTATTTAGTATGTGTTCCGCCAGTGTCTCCTCATCTTTCAATTCACAAACTCCCGCGTTTTTTTCCACTTTCACCTCGCCCCTCCACCACCAGCACTCACCTTCACGTCAAACCAGGACACGCAGCATTCCCCCACTCCCCAGCACACACATGCTCGCCTAGTTATTCTGCAAGATATTTACATTTTTTTCTTGAATAGACGGTAATTCTAAGTAGACCCAAATAATAAGAGAAAACTTGTACAGAAAGAAATTAATTAGATTTCTTATAATGAGACTCGAAACTTGTCATTGAAACTCCCATATCACATAACATATTTCTACTGTTTTCTTTTTCTTCTGGCCCGCCAATTCAATCGTTCTGGCACCTCCACTCTTCCCCGTTACTTTGGCATCATCGGTTTTATTTCTTTGCCATCTTGTTAGGGAAGCGGTCGACGGTATAGACTGTAGAGCTAGAGCTACAAACCTTTCTTCTCGTTCCTCCCCTCTTTTTCCCTCCTCCCCCCCCCCCCCCCACGCCTTGTCTCCCCAGGGTGTGCTTCTCTTTTGCTCCCTGACCCCTAACACTACAGGCATCCCCTCCCTCCTCATCTTCTTCGCCTCTCCTCTCTCCCCCTCTGCTGTGTAGGTCTTCCGGGCTGCCTCAAATATGCATTCCTAAAGGCAAGGGAAGCCAAGGGAATATTGTCTGTGGGAGTAACAAGGAATAACCAACAGCGACAGCCACCCTCGTTACCCGGGCCACACAACAACGACGAGGCAGTGGAAGGCAGGGCAGAGGAGGCACGGCTGGTACCCATCTAAAAGTTGACTCCCTCCTACTCTCACCTTCACCTGCACTATTGAATTATCTTATTATTGCTCAGCATCGTTGAGTTTGCCGTTTTGGTTTGGGTTTCACTTGCCGGGACGGATCCTATAATAGTTTTCACACCTGTGCCTTGGTCTTTTAACTGATGTTCCATCCTGCCTCAAGTGATTAATTAAACGAAGCACACTTGATCATTGCCCACATCACCTGTGCCCTGGTCACTGCTCACGTGTCACTGCTCACTCGCTCAATCGGGTGTCAGGGTGGTTCTCTCTCTCTCTCTCTCTCTCTCTCTCTCTCTCTCTCTCTCTCTCTCTCTCTCTCTCTCTCTCTCTCTCTCTCTCTCTCTCTCTCTCTCTCTCTCTCTCTCTCTCTCTCTCTCTCTCTCTCTCTCTCTCTCTCTCTCTCTCTCTCTCTCTCTCTCTCTCTCTCTCTCTCTCTCTCTCTCTCTCTCTCTCTCTCTCTCTCTCTCTCTCTCTCTCTCTCTCTCTCTCTCTCTCTCTCTCTCTTTTACGAGGAAAATCAGCACAACAACTTTTTCTCAGTCTCTTTTGTTCTGTAGGAGGGAAGACGCCAAGGAAGGCAGGAAGTCACTTCGTCTGTTTGTCTGGGAGGCTCCGAGGCAGGTGGCAAAGCGAAGGAGAAGGAAGCGAGGGAGAAGAGGTGGGTAGGTAGAAAAGGGCATGACAAGTGGAAAATATAAGGGAATGAAATGAAAGAGAAAGGAAGATTATAATACGGAAGGGACGGAAAGAGAAGAGATTTGAGGACAGTGAACGAGCTGGAAAGGGAAGAGATGAGAACGCAAATATATATAAAAAAAAAAAAATCATGGAATAACTGAGAGGAAAATAAGAGTAATGAGGAGAGGAGGATGAAATGGCTGAACTAAAGCGATATGAATGAAAAGAAAAAGAAGAGAAAGGGAAGGGAGGAGAAGGAAATACAGGAATCACTAATTAGAAAAGAAGAGTAAGAAAAAGAAATGTAAAAGGAAAGGAAAATAGTAAAGATAAATGACAAGGCGATGAAAAACAAAGGAGAGTGATGCGAAAATTGAGAAAAGGAAGAAAAAGAGGAGGAGTAAAAAAGATTGGGAGAAGAGAGAGAGAGGGAAAGAAGAAAGGGAGAGAGGGATGGAAGGAGGAAAGGGAGAGAGGGAGGGAAGGAAGAAGGGAAGAGAAGAAGGGAAGGAGGAAAGGGAGAGATGGAGGGAAGGGGGAGAGAGAGAGAGAGAAGGAGGGAAGGAGAAAAGGGAGAGAGGGAGGGTAGGAGGAGAGGGAGAGAGAGAGGAAAGGAGGAAAGGGAGAGAGGGAGGGAAGGAGGAGAGGGAGAGAGAGAGGGAAGGAGGAAAGGGAGAGATGGAGGGAGAGAGAGAGAAGGAGGGAAGGAGAAAAGGGAGAGAGGGATGGAAGGAGGAAAGGGAGAGAGGGAGGGAAGGAAGAAGGGAAGAGAAGAAGGGAAGGAGGAAAGGGAGAGATGGAGGGAAGGGGGAGAGAGAGAGAGAAGGAGGGAAGGAGAAAAGGGAGAGAGGGAGGGAAGGAGGAGAGGGAGAGAGAGAGGAAAGGGAGAGAGGGAGGGAAGGAGGAGAGGGAGAGAGAGAGGGAAGGAGGGAAGGGAGAGGGAGGAGCAAGGTTTTGGGACCGGCCGCCACAGAGGAAATTGAAGGACTTTGTGTCGCAAGAGGGTCAGTTTTGTTCTCTCTTTTTCTGTGTGTGGCTTCTGGCGGTGATTGGAGTCTCCGGTCCTGTATATAGCTACTCTGTCTTGTCTCCCTCCACCGTCTTCCGCTTCATTCCATATTGTTATTGTTTGTTTGTTGAGTAGTTTTTCTTACTCTTTCTATTTTCATGCCATATTGTTTTCTTTTAATAACTTTTCCATAGTCTCTTTGCTTTACTTTTGCTACCTCCCTTCATTCCAGCCTCTTCCCTTTAATTCTATATTGTTATAATTTACTTGTTATGCGTTTCTCCTTCTCCTTCCTATTTTCATTTATTATTGTTTTCATTTAGTTATTTTTCCATAGCTGTTGTGTGTTCTTTTTACTACCTCCCTTTCCTGGCAATCCATATTGTTCCTCTTTTACTATGTTTCCCTTAGTCGCTGTTATCTTATTCTCTCTTCTCTCTTGAGGGGTCTCTTGGACAACCCCAGCCCGTTAGTGGTGCAGGCGAATTATATTTACAGTGGCTGCCGTGATGTATGACTTGCTTGGCCCATGCTGACCCCCGGTGCTCCACTTAACGAAGTTGCTAAAGTTTAGGTTGATTGAAGATCTGGGCAGCATGTGGGTACTCCGTCACATCCGCACGCTGACCACTCGGCCACCGCCTCCCCCATTAATTTCTTTATTCTACCACCCTCTTCCTTTTAATCCCTTATTGTTACTTTTCCCCTTTGTTTCCCGTAGCCCTTTTGCATTTTTTAGTTAAGGTGTATATATGTTCCGTATTTTTTCGTCTCTCTTCCTTTCACTTTCATACCAAAATCTCCGTTGTGAAAGCCGCTGCTATTGCACTAGTGTGCGTATGTAGTAGTTATGATGACGGTTTTTTTTAACCCATTTTCACTTTTCACACCGTATTGCTCCCCTTACTTATGTGTGCATATGTAAAATAAAGCCACGAACCAGGAGTGATAATAGCAATAGGTATTCTTGTATCGTCTTTGTCTTCATCGAGGCTTTAAATTAAAGGAGATAAATATTCATCGTCATCAACCCTACCTCTCACTGTTTCGGGCAGATGATGGTGAAAATATTAGTGACAGCGGTGAGAGAGAAAGGGACACAGTAAATAGATTTAGAGAGAGTAAAATAGCCACCACTACCGCCCATGTCATCGAACTCTTCAGATAAAAATGATAAAATGTTACAGAGACGAAATAAAAGGACACGCACCGCACGTTTTAAGCGAGTTTCAGTCAAATTTACTTATATTAAGTCAAACGCAGCTTTGTGGGAGGAGACACGGTAGAGGCGTGGCTTGTGCGTGACGCTGCTTGGTGCCAAACTAGAGAATGTAGAAACTGGTATTTGGAGAAAACGAGGAAAGGCGGACTAATTTAAATTAATCACGTCAACATGCCCCCCCCCCCCCCCTCCCTCCCTCACACCCCGCACCGCTATTTGTAGGCATTGGAATTAGTCACGCATATCACAATAAAAAAAGGCATATTATTTTCGTCAATACCTTGCCTGAACGCGCGGTGATAGAAGGGGAGCATGTACATCCAAAGTGCAAACACGGCCGCAACTTTAGTCACCCGTGAACTGGCCGCTATTTGGATTCTAGTGACGTCATCTCGCTGCTCCGCCCCAAACCGCCCCTGCGCGTACCGGTCGCAGTTTTGAAGGCAGAGTGACTTGACTTGTTGTAAGTGACTTTGGTTTCAGTGACAGTTTTAATTGAACACGATGGAGAAAAAAAAGTTGTATTTCCGACTTTACACTTTTTTCACCTGTATTTTCGTGGGTGTCTTGTTGCTTTGGGTACTTGGTGTTTGTGCTGAGAGAGAGAGAGAGAGAGAGAGAGAGAGAGAGAGAGCTATGTTGTCTACCTGAAGCACCTCTTAATCTGAGTAACCCAATTAGCCCGGCCACTCAATCGCGTCTCTCAGCCGCTGATCAAGCCTCCAGTCAAGGCCTCGGTAACCACACTCGTGGCTCCTCCGACAACGCGAGTCTCGGGAACGAGTTACGCCAAATGCTCGAGAAAAATTGCCTGAAATGTTAAAATAGGAAAGAATTGCCTGAAAATTGACTTGCAATGTTTAAAAAAGAAAAAGAAATGTTTTAAAATATATGTTAATTCATTGTTAAAGAGAAAATCAATAAGTCGTTGATTTTACTTTTAAACACGGATGTAACCTCATGAAAAGTATCATAAAAGAAATATAGAATCTCGCGCTAATAAATAAAACAATTGTGCGCATAAATATCAGGAAAAACAATGCATGAATTATCTGAAAATAGAAAACTGCTACGTAAATAAATTTGGACTGAAAGGAAACATTTCAAATTCATAGAAAAAATAACCAATATTTTGACAGCAATGGCAAAAAAATATGAGAATAAAGGTAGATAAGCAAAAATTTCTGAAAAAAGGACGTGAAATGCCTTGGTGGAAAATAAAACCATTATGAACAAACGGAAAGAAGGGAGGGAGGCAGGAGGAAGGAAGGAAAGAATAAAGGGTGGATGAAGGAAGGATGGAAGGATGGTAGAAAGGAATGGAGGAAGGAAAGGGGAAAGGAAGGGGAGGAAGGGAAAGGAAAGAAAGAAGAAAGGAAGGAAAGAAAAAGGGAGAAGGAAGTAAAGAAGTGAAGGAAGGCAGAAAGGGGAGTAGGATCGAAAGAATGAAGCAAGGAAGTAAGGGAGGAAAGAAGAATGGAAGGTAAGAAGGAACAGAGGAACGAAAATAAGAAGTTACGAATAAATTAAAAACAGAAGGAAGAAAGGAGAGGGAAAACTGAGGAAGAAAGAAAGAAAAGAAGCAAAGAAGAAAGGAAAGCGGAAATAGGAAAGAAACAAATATAAGTAGGGAAAAAAGAAAAGATAAAACAAAAACACACACGCGCACGCAGTCGCAGGGGTAGTCAGAGAAGGGTTCCCAAGGCTCAATTAAGGGAAATATATTCAAGAAAGACTGGAGTTGAGCGAATATACTAGGACGGGGCAGGCGGGTGGACGGGTCGGTTGGCGGGCGGTGCGTGCAAGGCGGCATTACACAGGCGGACACCCATCCTAATCCCGGACTATTTATGCTCAAGAATATTCAGCTTTATGCGAGTGTGTTTTTACCAATGCAAAATTATACGGCCAGCGGGCTCGAGACACGCTTAATTGAGGAGGACCGGTAATATTATTTTAGGCTCAGAATTAGTACAAAGGATGAAGGATTTAAGCGAATACTGCATGCTTAACGTCCCTATACTTCATTCTCTTTCTTTTTCATATTCAACGAAGTCTGAAAACGGAGAGAGAGAGAGAGAGAGAGAGAGAGAGAGAGAGAGAGAGAGAGAGAGAGAGAGAGAGAGAGAGAGAGAGAGAGAGAGAGAGAGAGAGAGAGAGAGAGAGAGAGAGAGAGAGAGAGAGAGAGAGAGAGAGAGATACCTCCCTTCCTGCGCTTTGTTTTTTTAGTATGGTTTGTCTTCTGTTCATTGCTGTTATGTGTGTTTGTTGTCTTGAGTGTGTGTGTGTGTGTGTGTGTGTGTGTGTGTGTGTGTGTGTGTGTGTGTGTAGTATGGAAAAGACAGTTGCTAAGGACATAAAAAAAAGTGCAGTAATGGAGAATGCTCCGTAATCTTGTAGCACTCCCTTTGCACTTTAAAGTCGTGCATTTTGGGTTTCAAGGGGAAAATCATGGTTCTTGAGCTTACAGTCGTTTAGGAAGATTAAGATAAAGAGTCGGGCAGTATTAAGAGTGGAGGAAAAGCCTGGATGAAGAAAGTTGCATTCCTTTGCACTGGAACATTCTGTCTCGTATGCAGCTCTTCACTGTCGCTTAGGAAATCAAGTAAGAAGCGCTTGGCATTAAGGAGAGGAAAAGAGCCTGAATATAGGATAGAGCATTGACTTTTACCTCCTGGCGGTGGCTTTCGCATTTTTTCATAGCAAGTAACAACGGCATTGGAAATCAAAGGATAGGGCTACGCGATATGACAAAATGTCCAGAGTAGTAGGGTTGCCTGTATTGTTTAATTTCCTAGCGTGGTGGTTATCATAGAGCCTCACACCTACTTAGGAAATGACGTAGTATTACCTGTGCTCTCGGAAATACAGTTTTGTGTGTTCTCGTGGCAGCTTACATTCGCTTAGAATTTCAAAGCAGAGAGTTTGTCATTAAGAGAGGGAAGCAAGCTTCGCCATCCCCGTGCATCAAGTCCTGAGGGCCCCGCGCTGCCGTGAGTCTGGAGGGCCTTCTTCCACACCATCTCTCCTTTTATCCTTTCATATATAACGGGATTCGGTGGCTGATGACATCCTGCCAGTCTCAGTCCCTTCAGGTCACTCGGTGGTGGATGTTTTTTCCCTGAGTTGACTGTTCGTGTCCCTGGTGAGTGGAAGCACACCCCGTGTGGAATTTTCTGACAAGGCTTGTGTTGCAGACGCAACGTTGCCTTCTCACATATTGTCTGCAAACTTTCGGGCCCTGTCTTCTGTGGAGGTGTTGTTTTGTTGGGATCCGGGGAGCTACTCTTGTATGGCCCTGGCTTCTTCAAGGAGGGCATCTAGCTCGTTAGTTTGCCACAAGGCAACTCTCCTTCTTAATGCCTCGATAGTTTCGGCTTGTTTGTTGGGTGTGGTTTTTGGAGGAAGAGATGGGGGAGAGTGAACACAATGTTCAGGAATAGGGGCGCCAGTGGAGTGTTCTGGATGTACGTAGCTATTTAACAGGGTGACAATTTCTTTGATGATAAATGTTGTGGCTCTACATCTGGTGGTTCAAAGAGATTGCTAGCAGACCACCCAACAACCTCAAGGTATGTATCATCCACCCACCTCGTCGCTTCCCCCTCCGCTAGCCCTTTCCAAGCGAAGCTTCCCCCGACCTCCGTAGGGCACTGTCCAGTTGGAGAGGAAGAGTGACGAGGGGGTGGTGGTGGTGAAGGCTGTGACAGTCAATGTTGGGGTGGCACCGTTTGTGGTTGCAACCCATACTACGACTACTACCACTACTACTACTACTACTACTTCTACTACTACTTTTACTACTACTTCTACTACTACTACTACTACTACTACTACTACTACTACTACTTCTATTATACTACTACTGCTCCTACTACTACTACTGCTACTACTAAACAATAATAATAATAATAATAATAATAATAATAATAATAATAATAATGATAATGGAAGAGGGAAAAGAGAAAAAGAAGGAGGTAATAGAGCCCTTCATCTTAGTCAATTGTGTGAAGGGATCTCTCTCTCTCTCTCTCTCTCTCTCTCTCTCTCCACTTGAATGCATTCTTTGTTTGTTTCTTTGAACTGGTATCTTTCTTTTCTTCCTTTGTGTGCTTTCTTCCGCATATTCCTTTGTGTTGCACTCCGTCTCTATTTTTATATCTCCTTGTTCTCTGTCTGCCTGTCTGTTGTGCTAATTTTATTCCCTCTGATCTGGTCTGTGTCGTCTCGTTTGTTTTCATGTGCGGTTTTCTATTTTTATTCTACTCTTCATATCTAGCCCATATTTTCCCTTGTTTGACATACTCTCCTATGCTATTTTTTTTCTCTTAAATTTTGTTCGTTTCCTTCATTTCTTTGCTTAATTTTCTTTCACTTTTCTTTTCTTATTTTCTTAATGTTCTGGGCCCGTACTTATAAAGAGTATGTTTCGCTTATGTGAGACATAAATCAAGAAAATGGCGGTCACCGAGACATAAGGGAAGCATAACCCTTATGTTTCAACTAAGCGGAACATAAACTGACTCGCCAGCTACGCGCGGGGTGGAGGTAACATTGCAATCCTTATGTCGACATAAGCGAGGCATAACAGTCAAGATGGCAGAGGTAGTGGGTGCGCGTCCGCGGCAGCTGAGGACTTTTCGGGCACGAAGAGACGTCCTTGATGAACTTCCGAACCCGGAATTGATCAAGAGGTACCGCCTGGACCGTGCAGGGATACTCTTCGTGGCTGATTTGGTGCGTGAGGCCTTGACTGCTCCTACAAACAGGAACCAAGCCCTCTCCCCGGAGATGAAGGTCCTCGTAACACTGAGGTATCTTGCTACGGGCAAAATGCAGCAGTGTAGCAGCGACGACTTGGGGCCTTCACAACAGACCGTCAGCAGGGTCACCCGGGAGACTGTGTACGCCCTTGCACAGCCTCATATAGTGAGACGCTTCATCAAGTTCCCCCTCACTGTGCAAGAAACTCAGGTGAAGCGGCGAGTTTGAGAAATTGCGGGATTTCCTGGTGTGGTAGGGGCAGTAGACGGAACACATGTGAGGATTGTTGCACCCAAGGAATTTGAGGCAGAGTATGTGAACAGAAAAGGGCACCACTCTATAAATGTGCAAGTCGTATGTGACACACACGGGAGAATTTTACACCAAACTGCAAACTGGCCCGGGTCTGTCCATGACGCACGTATCTTGCGTGAAAGTGCTCTGTTCACAGGGTTCGAGAGGAGTATGGTCCCTGCAGGATGCCACTTATTGGGAGACAGTGCCTACCCCTCCAAGAAGTGGCTCCTGACACCCAATGTACGACCTCAGCCGGGCCCACAGTCCGCCTATAATAGGTAAGTTTTTGTGCACACACACACACACCAACATTCCTGTTGTAATTAATGTCTCTACTATGGCAAAGTGGTACCTGCAGCCTCATCTGTTCTACCCGCGCTGGGCTAGGTTGCCAGTCTTATTCATTCTGTGCTGCAGTGTTACCACGGTGTTACACTCACACTCTTCAACTCTACCAAGGTTAATAACCTAACCTTACCTATCCTAACCTAATCAAACCTAACCTAATTTAACTTAACATAATCTAAACTATCCTAACCTAACCCATCCTAACATAACCTAACCTATAATAACATTACGTAGCCTAATCTAACCTACTAAAACCTAACCAAACTTAGCGCAGCCTGGCACTCCTTGGGAGTCGAGGTTGTGGTAACACCAGCAGAAAATGCATTACTGGCAACATGGCATGTAGAGAAGCTGAGACAATAGGGACCACTTTGTGATAGGATTGCCGTAATATCTTTCATCATTGATTATCATTTCAGGTTTAGGCCATGCAAACTACACTAATGTAGGAGAATTAGCTAAGTTGGGTAACAATATTATGATTAGCTAACGATGCTCTTATACATTCATCCTTTTTCCAATCATGGCTGTGTTTTACTTCCCTTTAAAACCCCTTGTATATTCATTAGAAAAATCTAGCATAACAACCCTTAACTGCAGGATTATGAATCTTACAGAAACAATATTGTTGTCCCATGACACTGCAGTGCTAATTTGAAACTTGACAAGGCATTGTCTAGAAAAGGTTGCTGCAATTTTAGGTTGTTACAGTTAGGCTTGATCTTTTTGTAATTTCAGTATTGCTAGTACATACTAGTCTATGAGGGGGAAAATGTAATATAGGTAGGGTTAATGAACTTAGTGTGAAACATGACATTCTTAAAGGAAAGTTTGATAAATCTTAAGAATAGCGGCTCCATTCCCTCCACCACCCCAGCCCCCTACCCCCAAGACAAGCCTGGTGACCTGTGGGGAAGCTGAGTTTAGGGGGGAAAGCCCAAATAACTGAAAATTTTGCCCCACAATTTCCCCAGAAAAATCCCCAAATTAGGGAAAATTCCCTTGTCGAAAGTAATTAAAGTCCCAAACGCATGCTCTTGTAATCTATTCCAATATAACTTGGCAGCCGCTGCAGCCGGTCTGTTGACGAGTGTCGGGCGTGTCATTGGATGGCAAGCATAGTGACCCCCCTCCCAATCCGTCCCGCGTCGCATAATTTTTTGACGGGCCACACTGCATGTCGAGTATATTTAAACTACCCCAACCGAACCTTACGACCTAACAGCTAACTACCCCCTCTCGACTCCCCCTGGACCCCCCCTCCTTCTTAAATTATCCCAACCGAACTTTACAACCTAACCAAAATAAATATAGAATGCCCTCAGACAGACTTCCAAAATTAAGAGGAAGTCGATGCAGCATGCGTCGCCTGTGGGTGGTTACCGGGGTGATCTAGTGCCGCTGCCACTTGAAGGAAGACAAGCAAGCGTTTGTTAGGGACCTTAAAGGCCATAAGAAACATGCACCTTGCGATGTACCCACAAGTGCTTCTTCCTCCTGCCAAAGAGGGCACTTTTCTTGCTTCCCTCCACAACCGCTCGATATTGTTTGTGGCGAACACACCAGTCAAGCAAGTCTCTTGCTTTCCCGGAGTACCGCAAGCAGAAGTCAAGGAGGCCAAAATCGCAGTCGGTACACCTTTCCAATGCCATGACACAGACAGAAGTGACGGAGGTGAGGACTTGAAGGGATCCAAGCTGCAGGTGAGGAAACCCGAATATCCTAAACGTGAAAAAATCCTAAATCTGGGGCAATGCTCTTCAATGAGAACCCAAGCAGATTATGTTATGGCTTAGATTTCAACTTCATTTTCAATGTAATAAATTTGGGCAAGAGTGTCATGCCTTGTCTGAAGGCAGAAAGACGCGTAATAAATTACAAATACATTTTTTCGTGTATAATTCGTTCTTCCCTTGTCCTCCCCCTCCTAACCCTACAAGTGTGAAAAGCTGCAGAATTTGTACGTGACAGTACGTCACAGTACCTGCACGCACACAAACAAACATATGGACTCCACCAGCCTCCTGCAAGCCAGTCTCATCGCCCATCGACTTGGAAAAAATTGTGAGGCCCGCGTGGAGAAATACACCCCTTGTGACAAACACGGCTGACCACTTGTCAAAATCCCGTCGTATGTGCTAGTAATGTTGTAATTACCACCATACCGTGCCCTTTATGCGCACCCGCTAGGAGCCGCTATTCTTAAGATTATCCGAAAGTTGTTTTTAAGTTCAGTTGCAAAAGCAATTTTTACAGTATCACTACATTGTCATTAACTAAAAATTTCAGAGCACACAAAAGGACAAGGAGCACAGTGGAGAGGGGGATTGGCCAGTGGAAGCGGAGATTTCATGTGCTCCATGGTGAAATCAGAGTCAGCCCTCCTGCATATGTGTGTAGAATAATACAGGTATGTAGACAATCAAGTGATGATCACATCTCAATACTGTATCGTCCACTACACAACAATAATTTTTATTACTTGTTAATATTAACTCTGTCTGTAGGTGTGTGCTATTTTGCACAACATCTGCAAAGACAGACGCCTCCCTGTACCCGAGGAAGGAGAGGACGAGGGTGATGGTGCAGGTTTCCATGAGGACCCACCTGTCCCACTACCACCTGTACCTGGACGAGTTCGGGAAGGTCTGCTCTACAGGGATGAGTTTGTCAACCTTCACTTCATGTAAGTTACAAATATCAAAATTAAATGTTTTGTGTATCAGCCTGTATCTTTCCATGCTGCTCAGTATTTAATTTTAAATTTTCATTTAAAGAATCTTACTATTGCAATGTTTCAATTTTTGTTGCAGTGACAGACCTCAACCTCAGCCTCGTGCAGCTGTGTGATGCTTCCCGACCCATCAACAGGTTAATTCCACACCTACTTCCAAGTATGTGTGTTTGTAATAATTGTGTGTGATTTGATATATATATATATATATATATATATATATATATATATATATATATATATATATATATATATATATATATATATATATATATATATATATATATATATACAAATCCACATTCGTATCACTAATAAATGCAGAAGCTATACTCAGTATTCAAATAAATTTATTACAGTATTTGGTAAGAAATTTTCACCAGTATGTATGGTTTAAAACAGCCAATATACTCATGATTGCCTTTACTTTTTTTCTAATATTAAGCAATAAATGATTTCCTTTTTAACAATAAATAAATAAATAAATTCCTTTATAATAAATAACTATGTAGGAAAACTACATAGTGGAGATCCTAAGGAAAAATATATTACAGGAAAGCTAATGTAGAAGAGAGTACCGGCAGGGTAGAAAGGGTGGAGTGTTTGAGAGAAGAGGCAGGGTGAGGTGTGTGAAGGAGAGTAGAGGCAGGGTGGAGTGTGTGAAGGAAAGTAGAGGCAGGGTGGAGTGTGTGAAGGAAAGTAGAGGCAGGGTGGAGTGTGTGAAGGAAAGTAGAGGCAGGGTGGAGTGTGTGAAGGAGAGTAGAGGCAGGGTGGAGTGTGTGAAGGAAAGTAGAGCCAGGGTGGAGTGTGTGAAGGACAGTAGAGGCAGGGTGGAGTGTGAGAAGGCTAGAAGAGGCAGAGTGGAGTGTGTGAAGGAGAGTAGAGGCATGGTGGAGTATGTGAAGGAGAGAAGAGGCTGGGTGGAGTGTGTGAGTAGAAACAGGATGGATTTTGCAAAAGAGAGGAGAGACAGGGTGGAGTGTGTGGGGTAGTAGCGGCATGGTGGAGTGTATTTGTGTTACATTAGTTTTTTTACTTGAAGTTCGAGTAGGGTTTTATGTACTTTTAAATTTTCAGTTTCTTGTTTAAGTTTTTTTAATTCTGCCTGTTTAATTTCTACTTGTAGCTCTGCAGCCTGCAGTTCAAGTTCCCTCTTCAGGCGGATGAACTGCAGCTCCTCCTCATCCACCAACATGGTGCAGGTCCCAACTGGTGTACTGGAGGAAGCTGCAGCGGCAGGAACTACTGGTGGTGGTGTGGTGGTGGTTTGAGGTGTGTCTGTGCTGGGTTGGGGAGGGACAGGTGGTGTGACATCCACCTGAAGACTCCTGGCAAAAATACATCCATCAGTACCTGCACTCATAATTTTCTTGTGTTATTTGACTTACATCCCCATTTATGGAAACAATACAGTTTAGGTTGAAAAGCCTTTGCAGGAAAGGAGTGTGTGTTCCAGAGGTCATTTCTTTGGTGTTCTGCTGTTCAGTACGTAATGCCTACGTCGTTAAGGACAACTAGCATGGTTCATGAGTAAGCAGACCTGACCGAGGTCAGACGTGGGTCACGGCGCTCCGAATGGAGTAGCCCGGGGCCAGCCTGTTGGCCTCTCCCCTGCCCCTCCATCCCCCTCTCCCTTTTCATCAAAAACCCAACATCGTAAGAAACTATTGTGACATCAAGCTTAATCATGGTGACAGACAGTGAGTGCTATGTGTTTGTGGTCCCGTGAAGACACTGAAGTTTAGAAATGGTCAGTGTGACATCGACACGGCCTTACTATCCAGCCGACGTCCCAGGTGCCCCGAGGTACACCAGCCCGACCATCATGCTGCTGGGAGAACTCTGTTCAGCCGCCTCTACCTGCACCCCTGCCATCAGCGGCGACCTGACCCTTTTTTGACCTATACCCCTTTCATATTGTAATTTCCCATTTTTTTCAAATATATTTCAAAATTTGTATTTTAAATGTGTATATTTTCAGCTTTACAGCTGCAATCACTTAATAGACCGTTTTATTTTTATTATTACTAGGAAGGATGTCTCAACACATTATCAAGTCAGCTCTCGATAGCAATTGAATAAATTTCTGTACACATTGTTCCTCACTGTTTGATTCCATGATTGCCCTAATATGGACTGCATACAGCAGCATGATAGTATTGGGTAAATAATAATAATATGTAATAGTACTCTATAATAATACTTTAAGCAGAAAACTGTGGACTTTAGGAGATGGAAAGCAATACCTCCTCCTTGTGTACTGCAGTTTTCTAAAAGAAAGCAAATTATTTTCAACAGTAACAGCAAGACCTATTTTGGAGAACTTTAAATCTACAATCTACCTGACAGGCATTTCTCAGTAAAACGAACTAACACAACTGATAAATCATTTGGAAATGTCATGTACATGTTAGAGTAATATTTTTGTACATTTGGATTTAAGAATATTTATTCTTATTTTGGTAATGAAGTAATGTCAGACATATGAGACACACTTCATAAAGCAATACATTTAGTACAAATTAATGACACCTATAAGACATTTTAGGTTAATCCATATTGTCTGCTTGTAACCTTAATAAAAAGTTGGTACAGAATTCCTAAAATATAATAAATCAGTGTATCATACAAACAAGCTAAAGTAGACAAATACGACGATCATCAAGGAACGGAAATAACAAATTTTACTAATGATTGTACAAATAACGTTTAGTAAATATTCTGAGCCCTCACATTGGGGTGGGAAGCCAGGGTGGCAATTCTAGCCTGAACCTGCCGCCCACAAGGCTGACAAAATTATTTTAAAATCAATATTTTTCAGAAAGTAACAATAACAACCACACTGCAGTCTGAGGAATGCTTTTTCCTATTATTTATGAAAAAATAATTTTTAAAATTTCACTTAATTATACGGCACAGACAGCAAAAGTATCTTTTATTATGTATACCGGTATCCAATAATCACATTGCCCGAATTAGGGTCATAGGCAGTAAAGGTACGTGGTGGAGGTGGGAAGTGGTGATTGGGGGGAGGGGGGGGGAGTCACTGAGAACTTTGCTGGGGCAGCACTTAGGCATGTAAGGGCTCTGTAAATATTTATACATGACTAAAGTTTTATTTACCCACCCATTTTCGGGAACATCTTCAGTGTCAAGTGGAAAAGGGTCCACCACTGTCCTGTCAATAGAATTGACTGATACGTTCCCCTCTCCCAGCACATCAGCGATGATGACCTCTAGCTCCCCGAGGGGTGTAGGCGGAAGGCCACCACCTAGAAGAATATATATATATATATATATATATATACGTATATATATTGGTACATGAGTGCAAGGCTAAGTCAATTGAATTCCCTTGATTGAAAAGAAAGGCAATACATTACAAATGTTATTTCCATCAAGCACTTAATAAGCATTGAAATTTACAGGACTGTCACTTTGCTTGTTAGCCATTCCTTGCACTTCATGAATACCATTTTATTTCAAGAAAAATCTTACCTGTTCCATTCCTGGCCTTTTGGTAGGCACTAATTTTAGATTTTGCTTCATGCATAACAGTTTGCCAGCGTCTCTGGCACTGCTTTATGCATCTGCTGAAGCCAGGGTGGAGTGCCGCTAGGCGAGAGACAATGCTGCCCCAAGCCTTCGCCTTCGCCTCAGCAGAGCAGCCATTATCGGAAAAATTTCCCTTGAGGATGGCTGCTTTCTCCCTATAGAGCTGTACAAGGGAGAGCGTTTCAGCGTGCGTCCAATTGGCGTGGCGGTGACGTGTCTGCCGAGGAGGCTGTAGCTGGGGCGGCGGCTGTTCCTGCTGCTGCTGATGTGGCTGGGGGTGAGGCTGTGGTCCCTCCTGCTGCTGCTGTAGCTCCTGGTGTAGCTGCTGACCTCGATGGCTGCTGAGGGGCTGCAGAGGTCGTGGCTGGCTGTTGGCGGCCATGGCTGCTGCCTGCTAGCTTGAAACTCGCGGGAACGTTTGTTTACATGTTTGAGGGGCTACGTCCTTAATTTTATCATTATTCCATGTGATGTTGGTCTATGCATCGTCAACAATACCCGAAAATACTTTATTTTATTTTATACATATTACCAATACGTCAATATGCTTTTAACATCAAAATTATACCAAATTCCAACATTTTATTTTGAGTTGGTATCCCTTTCATAGGTGCAGCGCAGGGGTTGGCAACGATGTACTAATACTCGCTTATGTCGAGCTGGTTATGTTGAGGGGGTGAAACATAAGGAGGGGGGTTATGTCTCGTCATTGTTAATACTCGGATATGTTTCAGTTTATGTCTCACATAAATTTCTTTATAAGTACGGGCCCTGGTCTTCTCTCCTCTTTCATATTCATTCCCTTCCGTTCCTTTACCTTACCGTTCCTCTTCTTCCCACTTCTTCCTTTTCCTCACACATACGCACACACACACACACACACACACACACACACACACACACACACACACACTTTGATTAATGGTAACATGAAGATCAGTCTCGTTCATGTTTGTTTCCTAGTTAACACATTTTCCTCCTCCTCTTTCTCCTCCTTCTCACCTTCCATCTCCTCCCCCTCCTCCTCCACATCCCTTAGGCATCGTCCTCCTCCTCCTCCTCCTCCTCTCTGGTATATATCCTCCGTGTCCTCAAGGCGCCGTCACCACCAGCCGCTTCAGCCTATTTATATGCAAATAAAATTGTTAGAGGCGCAACTCTCTCTCTCTCTCTCTCTCTCTCTCTCTCTCTCTCTCTCTCTCTCTCTCTCTCTCATAACCTTTTGGTTAATAACTAATTTCTTGAGTGTTTTCTCCGCTGTAAAGACTTCATTCCCTCCGCATCATCGCCTATTTTATGCTCCAGGAGAACCTTGCATATAGGCGCCTAATACGCATGAAACGGACGATAGGCTACTGTTGAAGCTAGCCTTTTTTTTAATACTTTTTACTACTACAAAGTTTTAGGCTACAGTCCACACAATGTCATTCGTTACTTAAATCATTTATTGTAAGATTTCTTGGTATATTTTTAGTCCTGGCTTAGTCATAATGTGTAGTGATGCTACATAGACATGACATAAACATTGTCCTAAGGCAAGAACCTCTTTTCTTTCATCGTCCGTCCTATCATTAATCCTGAAACATGTTTCTATTATTTTTGGGTAATAAACTAATAAATAACCATAAGGAAAAGCGATTATAAGAATAACTACATTTATATACCAATTGTGGTTTTTTTTTAAGAGGTAACAGGGCGCGAGAGATAGTAGGCTATGTCATGGCAAACGAAAATGCCGCAGCTTAGATCTGGTAAACAACAGCCAAGGAGCGGCGCAGACACCGTCACTCAAGCAATGTTGCCAAGCCCGTGAATACACCCCTAAAGGAAAATTTCCCCCAGCTCTCGTGGAACAGACTATAGTATCGTTATTTACCTTTTACGCGTAGTTCATGACAGGAGTATAAAGCTTCATCAATCGAGAGGTATTAAGTTTGCGTCATTTTAACTAACCATCTCATTATATCAGAGGAGGTAACAACAGCTGAATCCAAACAATATTTTCTTCACCGGCATCAGAAGAAGAAGTCCGCCAGCTCAGAGAACTTTAAATGAGCAGAGATTAAAAAGAAGAATACACAATCTGTTGTTGCAGTTTGAGAGACTCTTGGATGGGTTTTGAAAGCTAACACAAACAAGCTCGTTTTCTACAAACTTCTTAACGCCTCTTTACTAATTCTTAGAAGTGCATTTATGATTCTTCTCGTCTTTAGAGGAAGCTCGACATAGACAGACAGACAGACATATCATGAGTTATTGAATATTTAAAGCTACGTTTGTACTCGAGTGCAAGCATTTTTTTCATTGATATTTTTTCTTGTCATTTTTACGCTAAACAATTTTTTTTAAGTAATTATAACAAATACGCCATGACACGACACTAAATTCGAATGTTTATATGGAAAACTGGTAATATATCAGTGGTCTTGGTGGTAGTGGTGATGGGGGTTGTAATAGTTTTAGTAGTGCTAGTAAGAGTAGCAGTAGTAGTAGTTGTAGTTATTGATGATGTAGTAGCAGGCGTAGTACTTCTATTTTCTGTCTATGTGTAGCTTGCAACTGGATCCTAGGCTGCTTTTGTAAGCTCGTCGCTGAATGGACAGCGGCCTGATTCAAACCTTCAGCTCATCGTAGAAAGAAACCTCATCACACTATATATTTTTTTTATTTTATGCTCTGTAGCTCACTCATGTCACGTAATACATAATTCGTTTCCTCATCATTGGACAGTAGAAAGCTTGCAGATTATGATTGCGTTAAAAGCAACTCAAATTGACTAAAATCAAACAACGCGAGTTGAATTCGGAGACGGGGTTAAAATTTTATACCGGTTTTCATTCCATGCAGATTTTTTCATGGAACTATTAAGCTACTGTAAAAACAAACAATAAATTATGATATTGGAAATTTTCCTGAAGATGATTGTGTCAACATATTACTGATTAGTTAGAAAGGAAGGGAGTTAAGCAAGTTTTTATACGAACTTAATAAATTGTAATATTAAGCTATCTGTGCCTTTACACAACGAAGCCACTCGTCCATCGCCTACGACTTTGTATAAAAAACTTACTTACCTCCCTTCCTTTCCAACTTATCGATAATCTGTTGACACCATCGTCTTCAGGAGCATTTTCATTATCAGATGGCATAGTTTGATTTCACAGTAACTTAATAATTCTACGAAAGAGTCGGCATTGAATAATAATTGGTGTAAACATTTATAACCACGTCTTTGACTTCAACTCGCATTATTTAATTTAATTTAATCTGCAAGCTTTCTACTGTTCAGTGATGAAGAAACCAAGTATGTGATACGCG